>NC_143018.1:35096177-35338677 GCF_055824585.1 Amblyomma mixtum | reverse complement strand
CTCGCCTCAGTGATACTGAAGGGCATCCACGCCTTTCTAACGGTGCCTTGCATATAGCTAACATTTAGAGTACACTACGTAGGTGCCCGCGTTAGGTTGTCTGTGCAATAGACCCTATTTACTGTCAGATTCGGCGGGCGGCACGAGCCTCCTGCGTGGCAACCCTGTAGCCCTTCTGCCGCCATACTTTTGGGAGGTTTGAAACTTAAATCTGCAACTGAGCGGGGCTCTCCGGGCCAAAAGACGTTGCACAAATGAAGATGGGGAGGGTGCAGCGCTCCGCACTTCACTAATATAGGCACCTCAAAGGTAAGTAACAAAAGTCCCCTCCGCTACGCCTTGGGGTGGGGGTCATTTTCAGATCCTTATCAGTCATTATCGGACAAAAGGATTGTCTCGCTCGGGTGGGTTCGACGCGATGACACCGCCATCTTGTTGCGGTCCTTTATCCATTCCCTTACGGCGCGGTTCAGGTGTCCACCAAGATCTGAGACATACTGCGCCATTTCGTTTCCTAAAAAATTTTTTTTTTCAATTTTCTTTTCGCTAATGTTCCGTTCTTCCGCAGCGCTCTGTCTACACAATGTGCCGGGCACGTCTATGCCATGAGTAGTTTATGTGTCGTTCTGCCTTCATTCGCTGCGCATTACAGCCTCTCCCACTGTAATGTATTCATTGCAACTGTGTGGGCCAATTTAATAATTACCTCGACCTTTGTATCGTTTACTGAGCTTGTTCATCATGCCCTTAAATACCGGCGTCGCTTACCCACTTATCGGTTTTCCTACTTTCTTTTTTCAATTAAAAGAAGCAGCTAACTTACTGCATTCGGCATTCCTATTTTCCGGATTCGACACTGTTGTGCTGGCGCCCACATTTCGCTGGCTGGCCTGTCTAAACCAGCGCTGCGCGCCCGCCGTCGCTCAAAGCAGGCCCAGACTCTCTCGGACATGTCGCGGCTTGCAGCGTGAATCATCCGCCACGCCGGCGCCGGGCACGGACCCTTCCTCCTCCCCTCCTCTCCGTCGGTGCGAACTCCTACGACGCTTCGCCAGCCGTCGCCTCTCGACCATTGGTTTAATTTGAACGGTGGCCAGTGCCGTGATCTGATTGGACGATTTGAACTGCTGGCTGCCGCAACCGACACCGGCGGCTTTGAAAACGGAGCCGCGCTGAACCCGCGCAGCAGACGGGCAGCAAAAGAGCCATCACGCCGGAGCTACGCTCGCCGCCGGCGCCGCCCTTCTTCTTTGTGCTAGCCCGTGGTGCTCTTGGCCCTTGTATTATGTAAAAGCCCTTGTACATACTGTACATAAAAGTCATTTGACTCATCGTCGCCTCGACCGTTTCTTGGCTCGGACTCCCTGTCCCAACAGTGGTGGCAGCGGTGGGATGCTCAGTCCCAACAACACTTACCGCGTCGTTACCTAATGCTTCCATCCCAGAAAAGGCGTCAGCTATTACCCCGACCGTTTTACGCTCTAAACAGAAGGGAGTAAAAACTGGAGTAAGCTGACCTCTAGCGCACTCCTTTTTATACAAGCGGGTGCGGTAGAGGAGAGCTTACTCTTTTTTACTCCCACACAGGCGTATGTTTCGAGTGCAGGGAGCGAGAGAGCTGAGCGCCGTATCCAGCCCCCGTATTCTCTTTCCAACACGCTGTCGCGTTCCGCTCCTGAAGGCGAAGCTCAAGCATAATTAATTAGCAGTTAACTAGCATTTAGTCATTACTCAGTAATTATTAATTAATTAGTGATTTGAAATTACTTAGTAATTAGTACTTAATTATGTGTGACGCCATCCAGTGGTGATGTCACCAGTGCCACAGAGGTAGTCAAAGTGGTGCGGAAAACGCTTTCGCCTCCACGCACTTTAGATAGTCAAAGTGCCTCTGAATTTTGGTTGGGTTTAGCAGTTCTTCGTTTCTTTTTAAGTTCCCATGTTTTTAATTACATTATTTACATGTTACCTTCGTTACATTCGTTTTCATGTTTAAACTCTCCAATCTTAAATCAATTCGTTGCAATAGTTTTCATCTTTGATATGCTTTTTCACCTTATCCTATGTGATTATCACTTTGGAACCTCGAGGTATCCAATAAATAAATAAGCCATCTAAACCGGAGGCCGCTATACGGTTTGCCTGACCGCATGGCAACAACCCGATGCACACGCGCAATCAGAAGGGAGCAAATGCGGTACGCCTTTCCGCGAAAAACCTGTTTCTCGAAGCAGTAATGATTTCGGGCGTTCCTTGAAACGGCAGAAAAAAAAACTAAAAAAGGAGCGAAATGTGGTAGCCGTTCCGACGGCCGACGCGCGATACAAGCAGACGACCAAGACGGCGAAGACGCAGCGCCGCCACCTTATTCGCCCGTGGTAAAGGGTATATGCCGCAATTTCCGGAGTATAGGCCCTAGCCGGTTTATATATTGTGCTCATGGGAGAATTTTCACTGATTAAAAAATGTTTATTGATTGTCCTCGCCGTACAGACTAGTACGTAGCCGGCAGGTACCATATGTAAAGTGCACCAATAAAAATATGTACACGTGCTTGTTGCCTCTTCGCCTTACTAATAAAAAAATCTCATAACTGTAACTCATTGCTTATGTCTATAAAAATATTGCAATTTTTGCACTGCAGTCTGCGTGAAAGTAAAGCGCCGATGATGAGACATGTTTTATTTTATTTCGAAATTTGTTAGCACACAGATGTACACGTACACACTCTGACAACTCCCGAAACACAACAAAATTGTTGAAGAGTCCCAAACTATTCCTACAGAAGAAATATAAACCTTGACAACAGCAATAATTCACGACATTGACATATCTACTTTCAAAAAGTTCCCACAGTCAGCCTAAAGAGGCCACTAAATCCGGTTCAACCAATATTGTTCTGTGCTTAGGAAGTCTGCCCTTCCAAGAAAGAGATTGGAAAAATACAACACCAAAAAACAAAACAGTGCAAAATAAGCAATGATGCAATGTTATCAAGTATAAATTAGTGAGTTTCTAAAATGTTGAAAGATACGATGCTTAGGAAAGAGTTTAAGTGCAGTGTTTAGGGCATTCCATATTTTACCTTCAGTAATTCTAAGGTGCACCGGCCGTAGTCATTTTTTTATTTTAAGTAACAAAAGCTGATGACGTAAGGCTGACTGAGCTCAGAGAACTGGGTTATGAGTAAATAATGCTGCGAAACTAACATTATTACCAATTATATGATACATAATGGAAGCATTTTAACTAAGTCCTGTATGTTCAGTGCTTTACAATGGTATTCAGATTGAGGGTATGAGATGTGAGGTGATATTATACGCGAAGCACTTTTTTGCAAAGTGAATAGTGGTATCAAGTGGGTCTCATATGTGCAGCTCCGAATCGCCACACAGCAGTTAAGCTGAGAATGTAGAAACAAATAGTAAATTCTTTTAAGAAGGGAAAATTCTCACTCAGCTCAAATTCTCACTCAAATTCGCAATCAGCTACTGAACCGGAGCACCCGCGTACGATCCTGGCCGCGGCGGCCACGTTTCCATGGAAGCGGAACGCAAAAGGCACCCGTGCGCTGTGCGATGTCAGTGCACGTTAAAGATCCCCAGGTGGTCGAAATCATTCCGGAGACCTCCACTATACGGCACATATTTGTTCCTTTCTTCTCTCACTCCCTCCTTTATCCTTTCCCTTACATGCGCCGTTCAGGTGTCCACCGGGATATGATACTAGGCCATTTCCTTTACTCAAAAACCAATTTTTTCTTATTTCCCCTGAATGGAACGTCACTGAGCGCTTTTGTGCGAAGCATACTAAAATAGCCCAACCCAGCTCCTCGAGAGCGGCGGTGTCGTTACCATTGACCTTTCGTGACCTCCATGTCATACCACGTGATGCGTGACGTCACAGCAGATGAAAAACGGGGGCCCAACTCGCGCCGTCGCGCGAGGCGTCGTGACCAAGGATGACCACGTGGTGCGTGACGTCACAGCAGATGAGAAACGGGGCCCCAGCTCGCGCCGTCGCGCGCGAGGCGTCGCGACCAATGTGTTTCCTGCTTCTGCCGCTAGGTGCGCTGTAGTGAACACGTGATGCTGGAGCGGCGGTATACAAGGGGGTGCGCCTGCCTCTGCTAGGCGTACACGGGATATAGATGCCTCCTGGAGACATGGCTGCTCGTTGGAATGAGAAACAAAAGTGGAGGGGGGGTTACAGAGACTAATGAAGAGCGTGAAGAACGTCTAGCCAAGCGGCGTGCTCGATATGCAACTCGGCGACAATATGCTTCGCATCTGACTAGGCTTAACCTAAGCTAAGCCTCAGCCATTTTTTTTTAATCGCGAATTCTCATGCGAGTGAAACTATCGCGTTAATGAATTTGTGCGCAAGAAGAACAAAGAAACGAAAACGTGCAGCCCGCACTCGTAGACAGTCCGCACAGCGTAAAACTTCAACAATCTCACGTAAACACTCTGCGGATTGTATTCCAGAAGACGCGGTACATGCTCCTCCGCGCTGTGTACCTTATTCCCTGGCGACGCATTCGCGTGACTTGAGGGAGAAGGGAGTGATGAGGTGGAGCGCGCATTTTTCCCGAGAAACCGCGCTCGCACGCAGATGCTGGCGTCGTCGATCGGCGTTGTTTTCTTTTCCTCCCGATGGGGATTGCGCTCAGCGGCCGTGAAATGCGCGCGGCCGCTTTAATTAAGGTGCGGTCCCGGGAAAAAAGGCGCCGGACAACCGCCAGCGCAAAGCCTTCTCGAAACCAGCATCGTGTATATTTGTGTGTGTGCGTGCGCGCGCGCGTGTGTGTGTGTGTACGCGTGTTTGCGTGTGTGTGTGCGCGCGCGCGCGTGTGTATGTGTGCGTGTGCGCGCGCGTGTCTGTGTGCGTGTGTGTGGGTGTGGGTGTGCGCGCGCGTGTGTGTGTGCGTGTGTGTGTTTGTGTGTATACGTGCGTGCGTGTGTTTGCGTGTGTGTGTGCGCGCGCGCGTGTGTGTCTGTGTGTGTGTGTGTGTGCGTACGCGCGTGCGTGCGTGTGTGTGTATGTGTGCGTACGCGCGTGCGTGCGTGTGCGTACGCGCGTGCGTGCGTGTGTGCGTGCGTGCGTGCGTGCGTGCGTGCGTGTGTGTGTGTGTGTGTGTGTGTGTGTGTGTGTGTGTGTGTGTGTGTGTGTGTGTGTGTGTGTGTGTGTGTGTGGTTTATTGGGGTTTAATGTCCCAAAGAAACTCAGGCTACGAGGGACGCCGTAGTGAAGGGCTCCGGAAATTTCGACCACCTAGGGTTCTTTGACGTGCACTGACATCGCACTGTGAATAGTGGGGAATTTCGCCTTCGTCGAAATACGGCCGCCGCGGCCGGGATCGAACCCGCGTCTTTCAGGTCAGCAGCCGAGTGCCATAACCACTGAGCCACCGCGGCGGGTGTGTTACGGTTACGTAACTGGGCTCAGACTTGATTCGCATTATCTTTTGTTGCTGCATCGCGTGGGTTTTCTTCGCTCATGTTTACCTGTGTACACTCTAAACACGAATATGCCTATGTGGGAATAAAAAGGGTGTAAACTGTCATCTAGCACAGTGCCCTTTCTAAAAGGAAGAGCTCAGTTGACAGCTTAATCCCTTTTTTACTCCTTTTTGTGTAGAGTGTATATGGGCCTGGATTTCTTTTTTTAATGCGAAAACATTATATGGCTATGTCGCGTCAGCAAAAAGTGTCCGCAAAACGTGTCGGAAAATTCTGTCTGCAGGATTGCGTCGTTCTCTGAAGTTAAATGTGAGAAAATGTGATTGTGATAGTGCGTGATAAAACGTTGCGTGGGAAAAATTTGGTTGATGAGGTGTAATTAGTCAATTATTTAAAGGCGAAAAAACGCGAAAAAATATACCTGTACATCGAAACAGCCGTGGACGTCGATATAGTAAATGGACGTCAGAAAAGCCACGGACGTCGACATAGTATGTGTACTTATTGCTTTCGCATTGCGCCAATGCGGGTCGCCGCGGTGATCTGTTTTTTCTTTTCTAACTTGGCCGGCCTGAGCGTAGCGATGCCGCCTGCTTCTTTTCAGCCTTTTTCAGCTAGAACCTAATCGCGGCGAAGGCAAAGAGAGCAAATAAGGCCGAAAGAGGTTGAAGCGAAGGTTGAAACTGCTGCTGGTTGCTGGCGTGAATGGTCTTGCATTCCGTCGCCAGTCAGTGCTCGGCTGTAGAAAATAAAAAGAACCCTACAGGGTGATGCAAAAGTAGCAGAAAAAGCAAAAAATTAATTTTTCAGAAACCAGAGACAGTAATGCGACGCAGCTCTCACAAAATTATGGAGAAAGACGAGGTTTTTTTCTAACAGCGAAAAATTTTATTGCCACATTTGTCACCGGCAGGTGGAGCTGTAGGTTCAGTACATCTTATATCCGAGTGTGATGGCATCCATCCGGATTTCGATGCAGGCACAGTCACTATGAAGTTTTGAGAAGCACTGCAAGTCACATAGTCGCTGTGCGGCAAGCTCTCTGAGGAATGTTGAAAGGGTTTTTGACTGCGCACCCGTCGAACAAAAACTCATTAAGAAGTAAGGTCGGCTTCGCCGCATGTACATCTATGCGGCAAAGCGAGATTCCAAAACATTTCAACTGAAGACGTCAAGAACTAGCCCGCTGCCTTCTTTACTTATTCCATAGCGCGGCTTGCTGAATGTGAGAATGTGTTTAAGAATTCAACTAAGCGTAACAGGTTGCATTAAACAGCGTTCAGATAAGTTAACGGTGGCAGATATTGTTCTCGTCGCGATTGGAACGCCTAAAATTATGGTTTGTTCTTAATGAGCATGTTTCGGATATTGAAGGTTACGAAACAGCGAATACGGGCGCACAGCCTTGCGTTTTACGTTCTAAACGAGGTATTTAATCTCCTTAAGGCACGCTAATTCATCTTCGCACTTTAACCTTAGAATAAACGGGGGCAGAACGAAACAGAAATGAATAAGGCATTGCCTGTTCCGTGGAATGATACGGCGTGCCAGGTCTTTGCTCCAAGGAGTCCCTTTCCAAATACTGAGACCAACCCTAAGGCGAACTCGAAGAGCCGGCACCGAAAGACTTTTCCACTTAGCCGCGGTGCTTGAAGAAGAATCAGAGCGCTTCGTGGAAGTCCGCTCTCTATTCCTGTGCCGCTCGGGGCTCCGGGGAGGTCGGCTTCGCCGGAGGCGGCGGCAGATGCGAAGGTTCGCGCCTTTTCCGTTTCGCGCGCTTCTGAAAGCGCGGGAAATGGAGGGGCGGAAAAGAAGCGCTTCTCTCCTTCGCGCCTGTTTGGACAGAGCCGAGAGCCGTTCAGTGACACTGCAGGAATACGCCGAGATTACGAATAGAGCGAGTGAGACGTCGCTCATTCACTTCAGTTGGGTACACTGCGCATTAAAGCCGGCGGTGTCGGTACAGTACAATAGAGCAGCGCAGTATATTACACGTAGCCGCTCATATGCACATGTACGGTTCCTTTTACCTTAAAGTGATTTGGAATGCTAGGGATGTACTACAACAAACCACACAGAAGCGAACCTCTCTGGGCTCTAAACTTTTGACAAAGGGTGCACATCATCAGTTGTACAGGACTATGAGGCCTACATGAATATGACGTTCATCCGAGTGTATATATATATATTCGCATATCGCTAGGGCGGTGCATTGAACAGGAGATGGGTAGAAATGAAACAGACGTCTGAAGCGTACAGAGTGAATATGAAACGAATGTAACTGCAGACTGTGCATGGTACCATCTTCACCTTTTGTTTTGTTTGAAGAGCTGGGTACCGTGCAAATGTCGCGCTTTTATTTCTTTACACCTCTTTATTTTCACCTTTTTAACTTCCAGGATTGCCCCTTGCTTATCGCGTTGTACTCAGCCTATAAAAAACGTTCTTTCTGATTAAAGGAGTCAGTTAGTCAGCTCTGTATCGTCTTGACTCTTTCTTGGCCTGTCGTCTTTCGCGCTGTTAGAGTATGACAGATTCGAGCCAACTCGCCCAGTTTTTTTTCTCCGCCCATCAGCAGCAAATGCAAGCTAGTCAGAGAAAAGAAGGAATTATGCCACGTCCATTGGCTGCCATCACTACTGCATCGCCTACGCCGAGCTTATAAAGATCGAGGGGGCTATCTTGCTCCCAACCTGATTCATTCTATCATCTGTGACTGTAACTTCGTCTTGCTCACTGTCTGCTCTCAAGTCATTTCGTAGTACTCGTCCCCATTCCCGGATTCTGGGTAATCATAACACTAACTAAAGCTAGTTACCATACTGTGAAATTAATACGATAACTACCGCTAGGCGCCGTTCTGATCTGCATGGGATGAAAGGGTCTTTAAGTGTTTTTGTACTAATTCTGTACAGCAGCTGTGTGCTGGACTTAAAAAGCGACATATGACTAACAGGGCTGTTGAAAGCAGCTGTGATTAAAAATATCATAATATAGGCAAGGACGCCAAGTTTGAGAGGCCAAGCATATTATGGCAATCTTGTGTCAGTTTTTATGGAGCTTACGCTATCAGTTATGTGGATTAGCTTTTATTACATTTCATGGAGGTTACGGTAGCATTTGTTTTCTGAGTATTTTACCCGTCCTGCAAAGCCCTCATCCGAGGGCCCTTGCGGTATCTGAAATAAATAATAAATGAATGATATAGCTAGCTTTAATAGGACGCTCCGATTTATTCTGCAAAGTTCCTTACTTGATATAGCATGCCTTCTAAATCCAGGGTCTATACGCTATCCGCTGCTGCACTTTTGTTGCTGGTATTATAACTAATACTTCGGCTACCTGTGATTGGAGATCTGGCATCCGCCTCACTCGATCCCCCGTTACCGTGCACCCACCAGTTTTGCAATTGATGCAGGCGTTCCCCTTCGGCGAAATGCGTGGGAAAATTGGCATTTGGTTTCACTTTTTGTAGCACTGAACCTTTTTGCCACGAAGCTCTACCCGCCGCGGTGGCTCAGTGGTTAGAGTGCTCGGCTACAGAGCCGGAGTACCCGGTTTCGAACCCGACCGCGGCGGCCACGTTTCGACGGAGGCGAAACGCAGAAAGGCGTCCGTATGCTGTGCGATGTCAGTGCACGTTAAAGATGCCGTTAAAGAAACCGTTAAAGAAACCAAAGATCCCCAGGTGGTCGAAATTATTCCGGACCCCTCCACTACGGCACCTCTTTGTTCCGTTCTTCTTTCAATCCCTCCTTTATCCCATCCCTTATGGCGCTGTTCGGGTGTCTATCGAGATACGTGAGACAGTTACTGCGCAATTCCCATTCCACCAATTCTCCCAAAACCAAAACCAATTCTCATGAAGCTCTTTAGCCAAGGTATACCCTGGTGCCCTTAAAATACATCATTATTATACTTATGCTGATACCATTACCTGGAATCCTGAACCCGAATACGCCTATATGGGAGTAAAAAAGTATAAGCTGTCCCCCTAGGACACCCTTTTATAGAAGGGAGTTCGCTAGAGGACAGCTTACTCCCTTTTTGCTCCTTTTCTGTTCAGAGTGTAGTGATACTACTGTTACTGCTACTGATATTATCACTACAGTTGAACCTCGTTATAACGAAGTTGAAGGGGTCTGGCGATTACTTTGTTATAGCCGTATCTTCGTTATAGCCCGTGTTGACCGAGCTTCCAAGGGGAATAACGAAGTACAAGGAGCCCGGCGACTACTTCGTTATAGCCGTAGCTTCGTTATAGCGCGTGCTGACTCAAATTCTAAGGGGAATCGTCATTCCTTCGTTATATTCATTCTTTCGTTATAAACCGTTTTGTTATATCGAGGTTCGGCTGCATTACCGGAACTTTACAACCATTACTGTACTGCCGTCACCGTGACAACCTGCCACGCTGCGAAAAGACCGACGGCTTGCAGTTAGGCGCGGGGTCGATGCATGCCAGGTCCTTGGCTGGCCCGCTCGAGAGCGGCACTTTCACGCTGCACTCGATTGCCGCGATTAAGATACAGTGTCGCGACGATGCGCACGAGGACTTGAGAGAAGGGTAGGGTGGGGGCGGGGAAGGGGAAAGGGGCAGGAGGTTTTTCGGCGAACCAACAGAGCGAGGAGAGAGGAACACGGTGTGGTTACAGAAGCGTTTGCGGGACGGCAGGCTGGAAACGCTGATTGGTCGATGGGATGCGCTTCTCCGTGACGTTTTTTGACTTCGCCCTCGTTCTCAACCGGACGTGGCGTCAGCGCGCCTTTCTCGACCTCTCCCTAGAGCGCCTGGGGAATCGCTAGGTGCACCCGCCGCGCCGCGCGTGCGTGGTGAGCGGGCATGCCGCATTCGTTTCGTGATCCTCGGCGCGCTCGTTTCGAGGCGTGTGCAGCTATGGCGTTCGTGCGTGGTGCGCTCGGCGGCGACAGCCAGCTGAAATTTCTGTGCAGTTTTTGCTTGCGGCTTTCGCCGTTTCCCCAGGAGCACGTGGCTAGTGTCGTGCTCGTATTTAAAGTTTTTGCCGCGGCACTACAAGGATCCGCATCAGGCGCGCTTTGAGGACCGCCGTTTGACAGCTACGCTGACGCGCTTGTCGGGGGTGCGCATTCTCAACCCTGAGGTAAGGACTGAACTACATTGTCGCAAGTTTTCTCGTGCATTGAGGACTCACCAAATTGCGGTGCTTGTAACGAAACTTTTTTTTTTTTTTTTTGCAGCGTCGTTCCCTGGATATGCTTCTCGGAAGCCGATGTCATTGTTCGCCGCGGACGCTGGGCCTACTGCTCGCCGCCACGCCGCTGTAGGTTGACGTTGAAGAGCTGCTCCAAACGGCCCTTTTCAGGGCCGCTTCATTGCTTCCTGGAAGATTGCGGGCATCAATCTCGCGGCCCTGTTCCCTCTCTTTGTCGAAATCGGCGCCAGACATCAGAACCCGCGCTAGGCCTCGTTGCAGGGATAAACGAGTGCAGTGTGGCTTTAGAGAAGTTATGACTTGCGCTTAGTCTATCTATATCATTCATTCAGTGCAGTGTGCCTTTGCTTCTTTAGCGACTTCTCACGCCTTGTCGAAATCGGATTTAAAGCTCACGCCACGCCTCGTTGAATGGGTTAACCGAGTGCAGCGCCTAGCTTTGTTTTTGTGTTCTAACCTGTAAGCAGTGCACCTTTCTTCGCTCCTTACTTTTGTTCTTTTCAGTCGTTTCCTGAATCCGTCGAAAGAGCCAGGCTTGCCGGATGGTTGTTCGCCGTGAATGGAACCACGAGGCGATCGCATCTGCATACACAGCACGACTTTGTTCCCTCGTGTTTTTTTTTACCAAGGATTGCTTCGACAGCTCGTGCAAAACGAGGACTGCGCACGCCGTGTCGTCGCTGCTTAGTGAAGAGGCACAAAACGGATGTCGTCCTTACTAAAGGCCCTTCTCGGGGCCGCCTCAGTGTTTCCTGGCAGACCACGCGCTTTCCGCCCTGTGCACATGTTCCCCTCATTTCCAATCATTTGTAAGTTGCATATCAATGAATTAATAAATCAGTCAATGCACTTTATTTACCAGAAAAATCTGGCTGGTCACCCTGGGCTAAAAGCTGTGCACACAGCTTGACAAGGCCCAGGGGACCATTAGATGACAGTTTTGAACGTAGGAAAAACAAGTTGGTACTTTAAAAGAACATGGAAAGTACACCAAACAATATAAGAGATAAACATTACAATCGCGCATTACAGTAAAGAAAAAGAAAACACTTTGACAGCAGACATACAGTATCAATTTACACTATAATACATACAAAAATTACGACATTCAGCATTATGGCACGAAATATAAGAACAGCACATAAAGCAAAAAAGAGAATGCAAGTTACAATAGTACAGATAGATTAGCTGTTTACATTTGCATATGCATAAAATTAGTCCTCGTCTCCTTGGGCCTCCTTCAAATCCTGCAGAAGGCTTGAATTTGCAACTGCTAATATCAAAGAAGATTTAGAAGAACTTCAGTTTGGGATACACGGTGCATAGTACTTGAGAAAACAAACAATAGCGCCTACAATGACACACACAGAAGAATAACTATGCAGCACAAGCGCTATCCTGCGCTCTACAGTATGGAACTGTGACTGAAAAATGAACCTTCACGTCAGTGAAATATGAGCCTTTAGGCTGTCTACAAATTGTTATTAGAGAAAGAAAGAAATATTAGTGAATGTTGTGTGAGAGGCTTGCATATTACTCTGTTTGTTTGTTTATTTATTTATTTACCCCTCAAGGCCAGTAGCCCACCCTACACAGATGTTAGGGTGGGCTTGTCTAAAAGGAAAGTGAAATAATAGAGCCCGGCCCGCACCGCTTAGAGCACAACGGGCTAGAGGCATTACACAGGGGGAATGGTAAATATACGAAAACTGAGGGAAAAATACAGTTGATTACATGAACATTAAACAGCGCCTGAATATACAATGTTAGCTAGTGCTACGCGGAACTGCTCGTAATTTTCAGTGCCGGCAACTTCTGCGGTAAGGTGGTTCCAGTCGCATGAGGTTCGCGGCAGAAATGACTGCGAGCAGCATTTTCTGTTGCATGACATACTTCCAACTTTGTGATCATGATCAATGCGGCGGGATACAGAAATTGTACGGGGGATGAGGTGATCACGAAGAGCGGGATGATGGTACAGCTTGTGGAACAGGGTGATACGAAACACTTTTCTACGCGATGTCAGTTATGGGAGGCAGATATTAGACTTCATAGCTGTGCGGTTGTAGTTAACAAGGATTAAACGCACAGAGTTATTTTGCACCAGCTCAAGATCATTAATGAAGTCATGAGCAGGGTGCCATACACGTGTTGCATGCTCGAGTTTTTATCGTATTAGTGTTTGATAAAGCAGTAGTTTCAAATTGGAAGGAACGTTAAAGAAGTTGCGACGTAAGTAGCAAAGCATGCGATTAGCATTTTCAATTATGTTCTCGGTATGAAGAGACCAGTTAAGATAATAAGTAATGTGGACGCCGATGCACTTATATGATGAGGCTGATTCCAACGAAATGTTATCGATGTAGTAGTGAGGTGGGACGGAAGTTTTTCTAGATACACGCATGACTTTGCATTTGTTCATATATAGCTGCATTCACCATTCTTCGCACTGAAGTCAGTGGCGGTCTCGTCAAGTAGTCCCCTGCTTTGTACGTTCACCTTGTTAGCGGCTGTCTTATTTCACACAATTCCACGTTCTACACGTTGATAGGTATCGTGTTCCTGCCTTGGTGGTAGTGGTTTATTTTTAAAAAAAAAGGAAGCAAAAGAGTGTTGCCGGCTGCGGCAATTGCTATCTAATATCTTAAGCACCCGAGCTGCAGCGGGCGGAAACGACAGGGAAAGGGAGAGGATAGTAAGGAGAAGTATAGAGGGGAGCGACAGCAAGAAAGGACAGGGGAGAGCTTTGTACACTATTTACAAAATACAAAAGTAATCAAGTTCACGCCACCGTTGTCTTGCCATGCCGCCGGCGCGGCGGCGACGGCGGTGCCATTTACCTGCGGTTGCGGTGGCCAACAACCTCGTCGGCGGGAGGGGGGGGGGGGGGGGGGGGAGCCACCCATTCATGTCTTTATCCCACCAGGGACACAGCGACGCCAGCGAGGGGACCATCCCTTTCTGGCTTGACAAGGAGCGCCGACCAGCCGCCTTGGGGACTGAGGGCAGAACAAATTAAGCCACTTCCCAGAACTGATAAATGAAGGCCGCTAACCCCACTGGTGAAATGTCCGGGCAGGTGCTTTGACCTTAGTGGACATGTCGTGGCAATTATCTCAGACGTCGACTCGTTTCCCCTGGTATCGAAATGAATATTGCTCGCGTAAACGTTAACATTCAAAGATTGAGTAATGGTATAACGTCTATACCTTTCGCCATTTATTTTTCAATAACAAAGCGCAAAAAAATTTTTGTGCAAATAAAATGAAAAATCGTTGTTTCTATTTTTTCTTTTTTATATACAGCAGTCTGTACGCTCCCCCTAAAACCACTCTCTGTGACCGCCACTGACTGAAGTAATGTAAGGTTGTTAGTGTTGGTTATTTCTCTAAAAATGACGCAAACATCAGCGAATAGGTGAATATGAGAATCCATAAGAGAGCGGGGATCATTAATGTTAGATCAGGAACAGTAGCTAGGGTCCAAGAACTGAACCTTGTGGAACTCCGGAAGACACCTCTGTAAAACAGGTGTTATAACCGTAAGCAATAACTAATTGTGAGCGATTAAGTAGACATTCAATCCATTTCAATAAGTTACAGTCAATATTAAGATGTTTTAGTTTGTGAGCCAAAAGGTTGTGACATACATCGTCGAAAGCCTTTGAAAAATTCAGAAATATACAGCCAGTTAGTGATGATAGGTCTAGAATACAGTGCAATGCATGTGTAAACTATATTAACTGTGTTTCGCAAGAGTAAAGTTTTCGAAAACAATGTTGCGCTGACATAAAAAGTTGTTCAATGAAAGGAAGTTAACAAGGTTGGTGAATATTATATGTTTGAACATTTTGGGTCAAGTATTGGTAAGGGATATGGGACGATAATTAATAGGGGATGCTTTGCTGCCGGATTTGTAGACTGTAACCACCTTTCCGATCTTCCACTCAGTAGCAGCGTTGACTGGTCAATGCTGGAAAAGTTTGTTTAGTATAATGGGCGAATAAGCTGCAGTGCTTTTTAAGTAACGCAGTCATAACCCGGAGCGGAATGAACACTGAGTCCATCAATAAGCTTATTCACACCAGTAGGAGCAACAGTTATAGGTGGCATGAAAACATAGTTGAAGTGGTGAGTTGTAGGCATATGTATACATCAGATATGGGTGTAAAGTTGTCAGTGATTACGCGGTTAAGAATCGTGACGCGAACGTCGGAAGGGATGAGGTCGCCTAACGGGTCAGATAACGCAAAACTATCGTCGGTGGAAGGATTAATGACCCGCCAGAATTTTTGACATTGGTGGTTACATGTGAGTGGAAGTGCTTTTAGCGCTTTTGAGCGCCTGAACATACATGTTGGAAGCCGCTGAATACGAAGTCCGATCGCTCACTAGTTGGCGAGAACTTTGCGATGCGGTAGAGGCTTTCTTTTTGTTAGATAAACGTTTAATGTGATTATTACACTAGGGAGCTATTGAGTGGGTGGTAGCAGTGCGTTCAGGAGTGTATTGTTCTGTGAGTTGGGTGATTATAGCTGTGAACATGCTCCAGTTGGTTTGAATGCTGCGGACACCAAAGCTATGGGAAAGCATCGATAAAAAAAATAGTTCATTATTTATCGCCTGAAAATTTGCTCCATTGTAGTCTCGTATTACTATTTTTTTCTTTTTGTTAGTGTTCGGAGTGGCTAGATTAATGTCAGAGTGCATTAGCAAGTGGTCGCTGATGCCTGGCAGGTATGTAATAGGTGAGACTATGTCAGATCGATTTGTCAGGATTAAATCTAGCGTATTAGCCGCGTTGGCTGTTATAGTCCCTTGTGAGCACAAATGCACTAACGAGAATACTGAGCGCACATCTAAAAATTCGCGACTTCGAGACGAGAACGGGGACATTAAAGGGGAGTTGGTATCCCATGTTATCTTCGAAAAAATTAGATCGGCAAATAAAACAATACTGAAATAGATCATGGTGCTTTGTTTTTAAGTGTTTCCATAAAAAAGTATGGCAACAGATAAGGAAAGGCTTAGGTGATCGTGATCGAGGAGGTTAGACTGAATTATAGTGCAACAGCTTGAAACAGGTCTTCACATCATTCATATATACTAGAACATTGCAGGAGCCCGGACAAAGCAAAATTACACAAATTACGTTTGAATAGAGATCATGGCAGGAAAGTGGATGAAATATAGCTAAAAGAAGAATTGTGAACCGAAGCAAAGTATGTAATGAGCCAGAAATATGCATATCAAAGAAGACACTGCACTGAGAAAATGGACAGCATGAAATAAATGAGCAGCACAAGTGCAGCGTACAGGCCTTTATCAAAGAATTTATTTTTTGTTTATTTACCACGTCCTGGTAGTGTTAGCTCCATAAAGCATTATCAAAATTATCACAATTTTCAGTTTTATTTGCTTAGGAGAACGTTAGAGCAATAAGAACTTGGCTCATAAATGCACCTCAAATATTGCCATAAATCATCGTACTCTTCGTCCTGGGCCACAAGAGCTGGGGCTTCATGAGATAATTATTACGGTGCATTAACGAAAATTTCAACATGCCGTCAGCATGCAAAGATTTTATACTGGCGCTGAAAAAACCGCATTTTTTTAATTTTCGCTGGCAGGAGGGAGTAACTTTCTTGACTGCGCTGCTTTCTTCCTAAGCAAATGAAAGACGTGTATGCCGAGCAAAAACAATTCGAAAATATGTAGCGTAAGATATAACACTAATGCACTGTGAAGCTTGATGCCTTATTGGTCCAGTAGAGTGGAGAGCTGGGCGAGTTAATTGGTTCACGATTGTAGAAAGAAAACCAGCGCAAAAGACGGGGACACAGAACTCGGAACACAGAATACAGGAACACAGAACACAGCGTCGTCCTGTGTTCCTGTTGTGCGTCTCCGTCCTTTGCCCTTGTTTTTTTTTCCTTAATTGGCCATGCACTTGTGGCAATTTAAGTGCACTTCCTGTGAATTTTGCACAAAAGTAGTGTATTTTTGCATTCACCTTTTTTACACGCTGAGTTGTTTTATCTTTTGGTCACTTCAGAAGGGAGGAGTTAGTATAGAAGTAATTTACTTGGAGAATACAAGGAAATATATCTTGCGATGAATTTTCTCATATTTAAATTCTGCCTGATGGGAATGCATTACGCGCCATACGGTGTTACTCACAACCAAACGCCCAAGGCTCTAAGTTGGGCAAAGCATGTATCATATATGTGGAAGTGCAAATATGGCTGTGGAGCGCTGGGCGTCTTGCATGCACAGCAGGAAGTGATTTGTGTCTAGACCATCCAGGAGGGCATGTACAAGGACGGGAAGATAGTACAAACGCTAAAAAAAAAAAAAAGCTAGCTGGGGCTAGAAACGCATTTTTCGTTCTAGCAAGTACCAACGTTGGGGCAAAGCAACCAGTTTTGGGCGCCTTGTAAGAAGAAAGGATGGTTCTGGGAAGCGGAGGCAGGGCTGCGTACGGCGCACGCGAGGTCGCGGGGTCACGGAGTAGCGCTGCAGCAGCACATCGGGAAAAGGTTAAATTCTTCCACTCGCCACTCGCAGCGCACCGCAGAGCCGGCAGCCTTCTCTCTTGTCCGCCTACCCGGCAGGTTCCGGCCGGGGAGACGGACAATAGTCGCGGGCGAGAGCGAAGGAGGGGGGGGGGGGGGGGGGGGCACCACATGAAAAGCATTAGAAGAATGTCACTGGCGCCTCCACTACGGCTCAGCTTGTACTATTCTGGCGCAGTGCTGCGTTTCGCCGTAATCGCTTGTCAGCAAAGTGAACACAGCACCGTGCCTTCCCGTGAATAGTACAAGCAGGGACGTCGCGGCCACATCGGCATTCGCAGTATAGCGCCGCCCTGTCGCTTATTTGCTCGCTTATCCTCTAACAAGTCAAAAAGTCTTCCTGTTGTGGCACGCCATCCATGGCTTACGACACCACGTCTGTCATTCCCTTTCATACTTCAAGCGTTTCTCTTGCTATGGAAGTATTAGCCGTTGCGGCCACCAATTCAAGCAGCGAGAAAAATTTCAGCGCCGCAGGATTCGTAATGAAAGAGCGCCGCTCTTGTTTCGATCAGGCCATCATCAATGAACAACTTGCATATTTAGAGTGATAAATCTATACCTTTATGCGTTGTGTCTTGTGTATAATCCCAAACTGTGATCTGGAATGCGAGGTCAAAATTTGAATGTCATTGAAATAAACTCATTTTCCTGAAATTCTCTTTTTGTGTCGTCGCCGCTTTGCAGGTCGGGCCGAGCACGAGCGTGCTCAGGGTCCTTCAGTGTCGGGCCGGGCTTCCTGTCGGTAGGTTAAGTCCCGGGCCGGGCGCGGGTTCGAAATTGCGGCCCGTGCACAGCTCTATTCAGAAACCTAATCACATTTCCTTTTGTGAAAAAAGAGCTATGTGCAGAGTTTAAATGGTGCAAGTATGAAGCTACAATGAAGTCAATTACCAAACACATCGAAACATCAGTTGTGATGCCTGAAAAAAGATGTACTGCAACATATAAATACTCAAGTCTCGATAAGCAGGAATACTGAAGGGGTATAAAAACAGTTTTCTTTTGTTCGGGCTCACGCACCTGCTACAAACATATTCTTTATACATAGCAATAAAACTTGAAATAACTGTTTAAGAAGCCTTTTGGTCAAAGTATAGCTAAGTATGACTGAAAGGAGTCCGCAAGAAATGCACGGAAGCAGGCATGCAGTGTGACAGCGCAGCGCGACAGGTGCGCTTTTTAATCTCGCGCGCGCACTGAAGAACATGGGTTTATGGTTTATTGGGGTTTTAACGTCGCAAAACGAGTCAGGCTATGAGGGACGCCGTAGTGAAAGGGGTTCGGAAATTTCGACCACCTGGGGTTCTTTAACGTGCACTGACATCGCACAGTACACGGGCCTCTAGAATTTAGCCTCCATCGAAATTCGACCACCCCGACCGGGATCGAACCCGCGTCTTTCGGATCAGCGGCCGAGCGCCATAGCCACTGAGCCACCGCGGCGGGTCGAAAGACATGACGGGGACACGCCGAGGAGGCAACGCTGCAGTGCACGCTGCCTCCTCGCCTCTCGGCTCCTCGCGAGCAGCCCCGTCCGCTGACGAGCGGTGGCGGGGGAAAATCTAGGGAAAACATGCCTGTCCCCAACCGGACATGACGTCATTAAATATCACGTGACCTATGACGTCACGCGTATGACGTCATATTTTTTTGACCAATCAGCGTTTCCAGCCTGCCGTCCCGCAAACGCTTGTGTGGTTACGCGCTCCGAAGAGCTCGGCGGCAATAGGAAGAGGAGGGGGGGAAGGGCCCGCTATTTCCGGAGAACAGCGGGGAGCGAAGCGAGCACTCGGAAAGAGACGCGCACATGGATGCAGAAAAAGAAACTTAACGGTAGGAGAAAAGGTAGAAACGTAGACAGAAGTTAAGGAAGGAACGAAAGAAGAAAGGATGAAGGAAGCAGATAAGCAAGCGGGAATGTGAGAGAGGAGTGAAAATGGTAAAGAAAGGAAGAGTAGAAAGAAAAAGAAACAAAGGATTTATCAATTATCTCATATGTATTCTGACGCACGTATATTGGGTTGCATAGGCCCTATACATATACTGATGTTTTGTACTTTTTAAAAATCTTTTGTAACAGCTCAGTGAATGACGTAGCGACTTCTTTCGCTCTGTAAATTTTGTATACTGTTGTTGTAGTTATAGAATCGTGTCATGTCTCTAAATATCGAATGATTTTTTTTTCTCTCTCTCTCTCTCTCTCTAGCAGTTATATCGTCACAAATTGTTTCTTTCTGTTTCACGTATCACTTATACTGTCTGCCCTTGCCCTTATGTATTAGTGGTTGCGAGCTTGTCAAGCTGCCCACAAGGCGCCTTTTTTTTCGCCCCCTCATGCACATCCGTGCGTGGAATAAATGAAATGAAATACCTAAGACAGTTAATTAGTTAATAATTAATTAATTAGAGAATAAATAAAGATTGCTGAAACGAAGGAAAGAATGAGGAAATAAAAAGAGAAGGAAAGAACGGATGTAATAAAGGAAGGAAGGAAAAAAAAGACGAAGCGAAGAAGGAAAAAAGTACGAAAGCAAGCAAGAAAGAAAGAAGGCAACAGAAGAACGCGGGAAAGATGAAGCGCCACCGGCAGTTTTTCACCCTTCGAAGTACAGAGGCGACAGCCCGCGACGAAAATGAAAGCCCCCCCTTCACGCGCCAGGCGGTGATCGCGGAAGGAGAGGAAAATAAAGAGAGAGAGGAAAGAAGAACCTCAGGAGGAGAAGGCAGGGCTGGGTATACGAAGCGATGTCTCAACCGCGTCACGGGTCCGGGGAAAGACTCGGATGGAGCAACATCGTTGCAACGACGGTGGCGCTGTAGGTTCGCACCGCCGCAGTTACGTTGGGGAGGGTTTCGTCGTCCAGACGCCCTTTCGCTTTTCTTTCGCCGTGGACGGGAGAAGCACTTCGCAACCTGCACGGGACGTTGCCCCGGCAACGTAATCCCCGAATCCTTAGCCTTCTCTCTTATTTCACCGGAAGACTCGTTAGTGCAGTCGGTGGAAATCGTTGACGCGTGCAGAAAAGAAGTTCGGCGTAAGATGACGAGGGAAAGGAAGAAGCCTCTTGGCAAACGAGGGAGGACGCTAACGGCGTCCGATCGGTCCTAATTGTCGTCCTGTGCAGTTTATCACATGCTGTCGCAAGCTCGCGAATCGCTGTCGACAGACTCGTGGAGTCTGCATTGCGGACTCTGCAGAAATTAGACTCATGCATGGGTTACATGGGGTGGTATGAAGTCTGAGTGCAGTGTAGTATCCGCAGCGCTAGTCAAGGGGATTAGTCCTATAGTCGGATACAATTTAAGCTTGCAGTGAAGCTCCGCCCACATTCAGCCTCCGCGTACAGAATTCCTGCACGACAAAAAAGTAGTCCGCTGCTTAAACGTTTCTTGTTGCCTAAACAAAAAATTTATCACAAGAAAAAAATTACGAGTTATAAAACTTTGATACATGGATTGTTCGATATAGTCAAACATTAAAAAGCTGATTTCGTTCACTGTTGCGATTGGCCAGCGGAGTAATACAGAACGCCGCGCTATGCTGTCTCCAGTCTAATCTGAAACTATTTTGTGAAAGTTACTAAAGCGCGTTTTTTTTTTTATTTCGGCAATCATTTTAAAACTGAAATCCTGTCAAAACACGGCGACCGGTGAGGCGAATACTATGGTGTTTGGTTTCATGGGATTTAACGTCCCAAAGCGACTCAGGCTATGAGGGCCGCCGTAGTGGAGGTCTCCCGAAATTTCGACCACCTGGTGTTCTTTAACAAGCACTGGTACCGCACAGTACACGGACCTCTAGCATTTCGCCTTTATTGACATGCGACCGCCGCGGCCGTGATCGAACCCTCGTCTTTCGGGTCGGCAGCATACACGCACTGAGCCACCGCGGCGGCTCTAAAAAAAGAAATCGATGAAGAACCCGCGGGTGCTGCATAATCGTAACACCTTTAAGTGGAGACGGAGAACACATTGCGCGCCAGCATATTTATTATCGGCAGGATACAGTATATGTCAAGAATATGAACCACCATTAGCATGCTTCGACTGCCGCTGCGCTGCTTCCGGTACACTGTAAACACGAATGCGCCTATATATATGGAAGTAAGAAGAGAGTAAGGTCTCCTTTAGCTAACTCCCTTTTATACAAGGAAGTGCGCTAGAGGACAACTTACTCCATTTTTCACTCCTTTGTGTTTTGAGGGTGTCTGATTCAGTGGATCAGAGGCGGACTCTCCTATAGGTCACTCTTGGAGAGGGCTGCCCTATATACGCCCTGTACACTTCTTGGACAGTCTTCGTAAAAAAAAAAAAAAAAGATGAAGTTTTTCATGGATTTTCCACAGCAGATTTCTCGCTGAGAGAAGGTTGGTGCCGCCGCGGTGGCTCAGTTGTTATGATGCTCGGCTGCTGACCCGAAAGACGCGGGTTCGATCCCGGCCGCGGCGGCTAAAATTTCTTTGGAGGAGAAATTCTGGAGGCCCGTGTACTGTGCGACGTCAGTGCACGTTAAAGAACCCCAGGTGGTCGATATTTCCGGAGCCCCTCACTACGGCGTCTCTCATAGCCTTAGTTGCTTTGGGACGTTAAACCCCATAAACCAAACCAAACCAAGGTTGGTGCCCCCCCTTTTTATCTTTAAATCCGCCAGTGCTTCGGATGTCATAAGGCTTTTGTGCTTCACATGCTTTGAGGGATCCACGAATGCATCCGGAACCATGAAATATTGCCACGTATCTTTCTAGAGTCCGTTCTTTCGCGCGCGCAAAGCTGCAGAAAAAGGGTGTTATCATTTTTGTTCGTGAGGCGAGAAGCGACCGGTCTAATCTCGATTGTTCGCAGCCATGAACAGCTGCATCTACATGTTTCCAGATTACTCTAGATGATCTCGACCTGTTATCTCGAAGTTTCCTTGCCGGCTTTAAATTGAACGATGCCGTGAGCAGCGGGCATTCGTAGTTCGACGACTGACGAGCACGTTTGTTGCTTACGCCGCCGCCCCAGTGATTCAGTTCTTTTGCGGGCGCAAGTCAGCCCAGGTAAAGAGCTTCGTTACCAAGACTGGTTGGTGTCTTCCTGACCGCTGGAATGTCGTCACTACAACGTGACAATATGTAGAAAGTGGCCTTTCTCTTCCTGAGCATTTGAAGGCTCAAGTTTGCTAGCACTGCTGCTTCAAAACTTTTGGGCCCGTTTACAAATTCATATTTTGGTTTATTGGGGTTTAACGTCCCAAAGCGACTCAGGCTATGAGGAACGCCGTAGTGAAGGGCTCCGGAAATTTCGACCACCTGGGGTTCTTTAACGTGCACTGACATCGCACAGTACACGGGCCTCCAGAATTTCGCCCCTCCATCGAAATTCTACCGCCGCGGCCGGGATCGAACCCGCGTCTTTCGGGTCAGCCGAGTACCATAACTATAGCCACCGAGGCGGCACACATTCATGGTTTAACGTGATGACCCCAAGCTGTCCGGACAAATACCTAGAAGGCATTCACTTGCTTTATTGGTCGACCGTATACTGTTATTCGAATCGCAGAAAGGAGAATAGTGGCGTTTACTGCCAATATTTTTCGATAATCCGACTTTTCAGCGCACCTTTTGAGAACATGGAAACCAGATGCTTGAAATGATACTATAACCAGTCGAGATTTGCGGTGCGTGCTAATTCGGTTTCTCGAAACGGCGAACATTTTGCATGCAGGCGTTGTGTGCAGAGTTCCACCCGGTTTTCTGAACTTCCTCAACGCTACACTCTTAGCCTATTTAAGGAAATTCGGAGTATGCAGACATAATGTCCACAGAAAGGCAGAACTATGAAGCGTTTCAGTGTATTGGTGGGGCAGGATGGGTGGGGCCTTGAATGTCATTCGGAGAATCATCTCCGTTTACACTGACACTACGCATCTAATCAGTGAAAGCGCGTGTACCCCGAGAGGCAGACAGGCTGGTTGAAAAAAACATGCCCAGGCTTAGCTTGGTTAAGCCAAGAATGCGTTGCATATTGCGCGGTCTTTTTGCACGAGGTATTGCTTGGCGGCACTTGATTTTCTCAGCAGCTTTTCCTCCGTGACGTATGGATGGATGGATGGATGGATAGGAGCGCCCCCTTTGGAACGGGGCGGTGGCAACCGCTACCATGCTCAGCCGTCTTTTTTTTTCTTTCTTTCTTTCTTTCTTTCTTTCTTTCTTTCTTTCTTTCTTTCTTTCTTTCTTTTTTTTTCACGTGGTATGGTGACGTCACGTCACCACGTGACGTCACGTCACGTGGTTTGGTGGCTGCCCGGCCGCGCCCAAGGGCTGAACTGAGTGATTGCAATATGCTACGCATAAAAGTTGGCACTGGCTTAGCTCAGCTATGCCAGGATATACGTAGCGAGAGGTATGGTATGCCCCTGGTTACGCCACCGCCGCATCACCATCATCTCTCGGTCGGAGGCCAGCAGCGCCGGCCGCTGTGACGTCACTCGGCGGCTTCACTGTAAAAAAAAATGCTCCTCAGTACAGAGAAACCCGCTGGTAATGCGTTGCCGGAGGGTTTTCCGCAACATGAATACAGCGACTCCGTCCGACGGTTGTCACATTCTTGGTAACGGAAAGTTACGCTATGCTATGAACGAGAATGAAATCGTTTCTTTGCAACGAATGCTTCTGTTGTGTTCTTATTAAAGGTCCCGTAATGTGTATGCATACTTCCTCCGTTCACTTGGAAGTCATCTGATCTAGAACGGAAATAATCTGCATTGTAATTATGTACTATCGAGAGCAAAAATAACAGACCCCTTCCAGCGCGTGCCGATCCGCGCCAAACTGCATGTGAGCACCACCTGACGAAGTGCTCCTAGTGCCGAGACCAGCGCAGTGGCGTGCGCCCATCTCGAGGAGCGCTACGCATTGCGTGCCACTGCGCTCGTCTCAGCATCTGGAGTGCTTCGTCAAGCGGCGCTTGCATGCAGTTTGGCACAGATCGGCCCGCGCTGGCAGGGGTCTGTTATTTTTGCTCTCGATAATACTTTCAGTAGTACATGCACATGCATCTGTGTATAGCTTCTGCCCAGAACGTTCACTGCAGATATAGCAGTCCAGAGGCCGAGGAAATAAGTATTATGTACAAGACTTTCATGCATTTTATGTATTGCACACGTACAAAGAATGCAACTTAGAATGAAAGAGTGGCACGTGTTTGGTTGAGTACAAGTACATACGTTTTATTTTCATGACAAATTGCACACATTGTACCTCTAAAAATTGCTTTCGGATCCATCTGAAAAGATAAAAAAATCCTCATTTAGTAGCCACACAACACCTATTATAAATTTCACAAATACATTTGAACCATCCGCTATTGAGCAATCGGCTTTCGTAGAAGCTTGTAAAAGCCATTTACTGAGAACCAAACCAACATGATTCATTGCCTAAAATTTATTTCTCATAACAGTAAACAGCAGAAACCACAGGGCCAGGAAGAAGCAGACAAAATGCGCTTACTCGGACACCACTGTGTGCATGAAAGTCTTTACGTTTGTCTACAATTTTGTGCAAATATAAAGTAGCTAAGGATGGGTGCCAAATACAATTCAATGCAGATGCCTTTCATTACATAGTACCCAATGCACAACTTAGTGAGCAAGGAACATTGGTAACATCTGAAAAAGGCCAGACACTTGCCCACAAGCATGATGATGATTGATTTTTGATGGCGCGAGGGAATCTGAGGACAAGAGCACAATGGCACAAGGTATTTTCTTCATCTCAAGGTGGGGCAACGAACCATTTGGCAGGCATTTCACCCTAAAGGAGACGAGCACCAGGTGAGGAGAAAGCTTGTACCCATTGGATTGGTGGTTACCCAGCACTTGCCCACAAGCAATCAGGAAGCATACTTCCCCGAAACCTTATGCTTTCAGTCATAGTTTCCATTATCTCAGCATCTGCACGAAAATGTACTAATCTCTGATGTCAGTGAAAATGCAGCCACAGGTGCTGGTTGCAGCTCACTAAGGTATTCAAATATCTCTGCAGTGCGCCTCACGAGGAACAGATGCTTAAGTTTCCACAAAGGGCTCCTTGCAGAAATTTAACCGAAGGCCGCTGCCATGTTAACCTTTTCAAAATGATGGCCCAGAAAGACAAAGTGTAGTCATGTGTCTGATGTAGAAAAAGGATGAAGGCATGAATCTTTCAGCTTCTTCAACAGCTGTGATGTGTTTGTAACTGGTATCGCTTGGTTTGGTTATTAGGGTTTAACGTCCCAAAGCAACTCAGGCTATGAGGGACGCCGTGTTGAAGGGCTCCGGAAATTTCGACCACCTGGGGTTTTTTAACGTGCACTGACATCGCACAGCACACGGGCCTCTAGAATTTCTCCTCCATCGAAACTTGGCCGCCGCGGCCGGGATCGAACCCACGTCTTTCGGGTCAGCAGCCGGGCGCCGTAACCACTGAGCCACCGCGGCAGGGCTGTTGCTGGTATTGCTTCGCACAGCTTCAGTCTTCCCTTTGACATTTCGTGAAATCATTCCATATCTGTGAAAGATCTCGCTCGCAAACATTTTGGTTCTAATGAAGGAGCAAAAAAGACCCATGTCCTAGGCCTTTTTTTGTGACACTAAAGGAAGGCTCGCTTTTAGGGTCATTATTACGAAGAGGTCCATGTGGCAACAAACTTTGAAACAATTTCTGCAAGAGCTGAGTGTTCTGAAGCCTAAGAATTTCTCATGAGGCGCCCTGTAGATTGAGTGCTCTGAAGCCTAAGAATCTCTCATGAGGTGCCCTGTAGATGCATCAGAACACCTCAGTAAGCTGTTACTGGGTCCTGTAAGTGCTATGTCATTTGACATTAAGGGTATGTACTTTTCCTCGACACATGCAGTGATGATGTATATGTCGAGTGAAAGCATAAAAGACTTCGAAGAGTTGCGCTTCCAGATTGCTTGCGGAGGAAAGCACAAGAGTCTGGCCATGCTCAGCTGTTACCTTTGCTTCTTTTTTGTTGAGTTCTGCAGTGAGTACTACGTAATGACAGAAGGTATCTGCATCGACTCATGTTTAACATCTGTCTGTGCGACCTCCATCTTGCACGACACGACAGGCAACTCCATAATGCCCTTCATGCACCGAGTGTCAGTGTGTTCTGTCAGCTTCCTGGTCCTGTATTTTCTGTTCTTAAAGTTATTACTGCCTTCATTCTCCACTCCATGAAGCCTGAATGTGCTACACTGGGTTGCTCCACGCGTCATGCAGTAACCTGGCCAGTTTTTTCATACATCGGAGACACTCAGGTCGCAAGCCATGCTTACTATATTCAGCAGATAAGTGTACATGTGAGACATATCATTTATAACCAATTTTAACAGTGGTATTTCGTGCAAGAATATCTAAATGCTACTCAATTTTTGCTCAAATTTTCAGATACACACTCTTATTCAGATTAAAAACATAATTTGGCTACTGTGCTCTCGTGATGCCACGTCTTGAGTATGCGTCAGTAGCTTAGAATAGTGCCTCTGTTACCTCTGGCAATGAAATCGAAAATGTTCAGCAGAAGATTGTATGCATCCTTTGTGATAGATATATTGAGCGCTGTCGTTTCTAAGACCACGACTTTCTTCTAGCAGACCTTGGTATGTCTACTCTTTATGACATGGATTTTCTACATAAAGTTGTGCTCGGCTATATTGACTGTGAGCCGTTATTGATGTCACTGCGATTTCGTGTGCCTCAGGGAAAAACCACCAAATGCTATGATAGATTTTATCCTGACATGCATGCCATTTCACCAATGACTCGTTTACAAATAACACAATTCAACTTTTTATGACACAGAAATATTTGCCTAATTTGCTGTTTTCATTGTTTATTCATTATGCTTGTTTTTCTTTACTATTATTATCATCGTATTTGTGACCATTTTTCTGTATTATGTCTGTTCACGTCATGGTGTTTGTATTGACTTAGTGTGCACTCGTTTAGGCCAATTGGCTGTTCAGGCACATTTAAAATAAAATATCTACCTATCTATTTAAGCAGAAGCACAGCACCAAGGTACTCACCAACTGTTTGAAGCACTGTGCGCAAGCTCTCGTGCCGACATGAATACAGGTACTTTGGAATGCACATTGTCCAAGTCTTCATCATGCCATGCCGCTCCGACTCTCTGGTAGCAAAATTTTCCACTAAAAAAAAGAGAATTTTGTTTATGTTAGACTAGTAATATTAAATTTTACTATATACTAGGTACTTCTCATCATTCTACCCCAGACTAAACCATACACCAGTGATCATCATGTTTTAATTTTGTTGTATATGATCACAAAATGTGGTATAATTAACATGTTAGAAATTCTGGTCAAAATAAATCTGACAAAGTATTGTTTAAAAAAATCTGGGCACAAGGAAGAAGGAAGCTAGCCAGATAGCCTGGACGAATGTTTTCAGTTTCATGCAAGCATCAGTACCCTTGCACACAAAATGTACAATTTAGTGGGTTTACCCTTCCAGAATGGAATTTCATGCTGCAACCATCTAGACAAGCGAAAAAAATTTTTAACTTCCATTCCAGACAAAGGAAAGAAAATTCCTCTGGTTTTTCTTCACAAGCCTCTGCAAGTATACAATTCAGTGAATCTACTCTGCAAGTACGTGAACCTACCAGCACGAGACAATGACAAGAAAGGAGACAAAGCAGGCGCTGACTCGCAATAGAAGTTTATTGAAGTAAACAGGGAGTACATAGAAAAGCCAAACAACACCACAAACCACACAGTTACAGATATGCTATACCACAACACGAGTAAAAGATCGCTCTTAACTTTCCTCTCATCTAGATAGTCCAACTCGTTGCATATGAACACGATGGACAGCACACTCACAGATTTGTCACCGAGTCATAAGATGTGTCTAGCCTCGATAATTTTCCGGTTAATCTGCTCCGAATGTATCGCCAAAATGAGTGTTGCCAAAAGGAATGGCTAGCAGCCTTCACATTCCTTGCGATGTACAGATAAGTTAGAACCCCTACCAATATCCAAATATCTCTTGTGCTCCCGTAGTCTTACATTCACACACCTTCGAGTTTGACCAACATAAACCCAACCCCAAGATAACAGTATCCGATACACCACATACATTTTACAAGGCACATATGCTTTTCCCGGACCAAATTCACAAAATTATTCTTAACAATTTTACAGTTTGTAGACAACTTATTAGGGGCCAAAAGCACCATTTCTGCGTCATACATTCTGACCACATTTTTCAAATTGTGCGACAATCTACGTATGTACAGTAACACAGTCGATCTTTTGGTATCTCGATGGCTGGCCCTGGCCGTATCCTGCCAATCCCTGTGAAAGGGTTTTAGCTTTAACATGCTAAAGAGAAGAATGGCGCAGCATCAAGTAATAAGGACAGCAGGACAACAAGCACACGCACAAGTGCCAACCTTGGAGTGTATACAGAATCCAAGAGCACGTGCTTGACAATCAGCACTGGCAGTCAAGGAAATGAGAAAACACTGATTTGAACATTCAAGATTGAATGAGCCCGACCCTTGACTGCCAACGCTGAATGTCAAGCACATGCTCTTGGATTCTGTATCTGCTCCAAGGTTGGCACTAATGCGTGTGTGCTCTCCTGCTGTCCTCGTTACATGATGCTATGCCATTCTTACCTTTAGCATGTCTGACCAACTTGATCAATCTTATACGCTCAGCTTTAACAATTTATCACACTCCTGCAATAGCATGGTTGGGGAATAATGCTTTCGTAAGCCTTAAAATCTGCTCATAGAGACCACTTGTCATGCTGTGAAAGCATCACTTCATCAATACCGAGCCTAGCCTAGATGACGCAATGCTATCTTTCACTAGCTTAGAATAGTTCGGCCAATAGTCAAGTAGCTGCTTGACACTCCTGGGTGAATATCGGCAGCATACATGGCATGTGCAGAACATCAAGGTGAAGCCCAGAAACCACAGCTCTTTTTGATGGGACATTTCCTCTAAGGAAATGCTAAGTTAAAGAAAGGCCTTGCTCCTTAAACAACTTGACAATATGCACAGGTCCCACACTATCGCAACCTTTTGTAAAAGACCAGAAAATCAGACGCAGTGAAAGATTTTCCCCCAGCCCATGCAAGTTCTTGGCAATCACTCTATCCACCCTGCTTAAGAGAATATTACTTAGCACAGAGGCATTCAATCGATACATATACTTGGAACATATACTAGACTTTTGAACATATGCCGCACAGCCATACTCCAGAAACATGCTCTTCAAATAATAGGAAGTAAGTCCAAAAAAAGACTACTACGCACCTGTTCCTAAACACAAGCTCATCATTGTGCTCCGATATACACATTCACAAGCTTTTCATAAGGTCCTCATACGGGATGGAATAAAATAGTTCTACATCGACACTAACCACCAGACAATCTGCTGGATTGCCATTCTTCAGATACTCAACCACGCTGCGAATTGAGTACAAGAAACCGATCTTCAAGATGCGAAGTAGACAAATGCTTTTGCAAATAACCAGACAAAATTTTGCAAGAACCCTTTTCTGAAATTCATCTGAAGAGCATGCTAGTGAATAGCATTTATTTTAAGAGCATGGCTGTAGAGTACTGCAGTGTGGTATGTGTTTAAAAATCTGGTATATGTAGTGGTTCGAAGATGGGCCTTGTGCTAAGAGATATTTTAAGTAGGGTGTATAGAATGATTGTCAAGGACTTGCATGGACTGGGGGAAAAAATCTTTTGCTATGTTGATGACTTTCTGGTCTTTTACAAATGTTCTGATAATTTGGGATGTGAACATATTCTCAATCTGTTTAAGGAGCAAGGCCTTTGTCTTAGGTTTACCTTGGAGCAAATGTCGCCACAAAAGGAGCTGCGGTTTCTGGACCTTACCTTGATAAGTTGATCTGCACACACCATGTGTGCTGGTGATATTCACCCAGGAGTGTTAAGCTGCTACTTGGACACAGGTTGGCTATTACAAGCTAGTGAAAGATAGCATTGGACTGTCAAGCCTGGACTCAGAATTGATGAAGTCACGCTTTCTTAGCATGACAACTAGTTTCCAAGAGTACATTTTAGGTTAATGAACGCAGGATTTCCTAACCATGTTATTTGCAAGAGCATACAATAAATTGTTAAGGAAGCCGAAAGCTTTTCACGGCGACCGGCGCAATCAGGCCGGGGCCAGCCAGCGAGATGCCAAAAGACCGGTTGTGTTACCGTACATACATAGATTGTCGCACAAATTGAAAAATGCGGCCAGAAGGTATGATGGAAAAGCGATTTTCTTGGCCCCTAATAAGTTGTTTAAAATATGTAAAATTGTTAAGAATAATTCTGTGAATGTGGCTAGAGAAAAGTACACATGTGGAGTGAAATGTATATGTACCTTGTAAAATGAACATGGTATCAGACCCTGTATCTTGTGGTCGGGTCTATATAGGTCAAACTGGAAGGTGTATCAATGTAAGATTACAGGAGCACAAGAGGGTAGGGGTTCTAACTTTTCTGTATATTGCAAGGGATGTGAAGGCTGCTACCCTTTTCTTTTGGCAGCACACATTTTGGCAGTAAATTCAGAGAAGATTAAATGGTAGATTATTGAGGCTAGACACACCTTACGACTCGGTGACTAATGTGCAAGTGTGTTGTCTATCGCACTAACACGCAATGAATTGGACTATCTCGATCAGGGGAATGTTCAGGGGCATTGACTCATGTTGTCATGTATGCTTATTTGTAATTGTGTGGTTTGTGGTGTTGCTTGGCTTCTTCATGTATTCCCTATTCACTTCAATAAACTATGGCCGCGACTCAGCGGCTGTCTTGTCTCTTGTCTAGTCTTTCGCACTGGTAGATTCACCATGATGTCTCACCTGTGCAGAAATCCAACACGACATTTTCCTCTTCACACTTGAGGTTCAGTGCATAATAAGGCCAACGCCAGTCATCCGCAAGAAAAGTTCATGGCTCCATTAACACCGCCTCCTGCTTACAAGACACAGTGCGGCATTCGTTGTAGATTCTACCTGCAACACAGAACGCAAAGTTTTAGTTTGAGTGGACTAAGCTAGGAAAGCAGCACAAAATATCGACAGCCAAACGGCCGAGCTGAAAGAAATAGAGGGTAGCGTAATAGTGAATATACTGATATAGTTTTGTGTAACATCTTCTATTCATATAAAATGTACACTTTTTTTTCTTATGTTGACGCCTGGGTACACTATATTGTGCACTTATTGCATGGGCCCGAACTAGCAGCTTGCTAAGGGCCCAGATGCTTTTATCACCCTGTTTGTATAACCTTCATCCAAAGTGAATAAACTGATACTGTTATTGCATGCACAGTGATGGGAATGGCCAAAACCATTTTGTAGCAGGCCTTGTAGCAGGAAAATATTCGCTTTGTAGCAAGCGTCACTTGTTTTGTAGCAAGAGCCGGCATTTCCGAAAAAAAAGCTTAGAAGACAAATTTATAGTTTATTTGTAACAGCATACATCAATGCAATGCAATACAGAAACACACAAAGTGTATATTGACTAGCACTGGTAATCATTACCATGGTAATTGTACCGCAAGACAAAGAAACATTGTCTTCACCAGCAACAAAGAACTGAGACCGAAGTACTCAAAATATTAAAATAAATTATGAGTGTAAACAGGAGCAGCCACTGAACTAAACCTGCTTTCGAGAAAAAAAGGAACTGACCATCTTGGATTGCAGTAAGCATGTATGACAACCCTTCGCACAAGAATCAAGAGAAATGAAAGGGAATTAGGCATGTGCTTTAAAAATACTGATATCAGATGGACAGGCCTATGTTCCTTTCTTTGAGCCCTTATTAAAGGCAGCCAGATGAGAGACACTATCATTCATTTTTTCCCTAGCTTGGCTCAATATTGCCTGGCCACTCGCAATGTCACTGAAGTTCTTCAGCTTCATGCCCCGCTCAATCAGCAATTCAGCATTTCTGAACATGTGCTGCGCTTCATCTACCTTCTGTTTCGCTTGTGCTTTAGACAAGCTGGCACTTGCTAGCACTGGATCCGCACCTGCACGTGGCCTTTTCGACTTCTCTTGTTCGCAGGCAATGCGCTCTGCATACCGTTTCGATGCGCCTCGAACGGCCCTAATGACATTTGGACAAATTGAAAGCTGGCATGGGTCACTGTTGTACCTTCTGGCAAATGACATAATCTGGCGAATACCATTCACGCTTGCCAGACAAAGGTTCGACCTCTCATTCAAAACCCTTGTATTCTGGCTGAAGCCTCGCTCAACATCAGCGTTCCCATGCGGAAGCGAAAGAAGGGCCTTGACAAGCTTAGTCAAAAGCGGATATTTTCTCTCACCTTGAGCGCCCTTGATGATAAATATATTATGCCAGTATTTGTCAAGTGGTCCATCAGTGCCCACATTCAGCGCTTCAGAGCTTAAGAGTGTCACCTCATCAAGGAGAGATGAAACTTGGCTAGGTTGTATCACTTGAGGCGCACATTTTGCAAGATATCTGAACGATTCTGCTGAAGACTCCTGGGAGTGGGTGTTTGGGTGCAAGCACCTGAGGTGCTGAAGTGTCAAATTCTGAAGAGGAAGCCTTGTCAGAAGGTACTTTGAGCACGCTATGTAAAATGACCTAGCTCCTAGTCGAAATTCAGCTTTCTCTGAAGCAGACCAAGATTTCATAGCTTCCTCAGTATCTGCCCCAACTACTATGCTTTCCTTCCAATTCTGCGAACTTTCGACATCAATGGAAGCGAGCTCATGTCCCTGTTTCAACATGAACACCTGAGGCCTCAGAAATCTGCCCAAAATTTTCTTCAACATCATCACCATTTCATCATAAAGAACATGCAGCAAAGGTTCACTCTTTTGAAACAGCGTCAGAAATCCCACAACTAGGTCACCTGCATTCTTCACAAACAGAGCCTTTGCGTAGAAACTTTTGTCATTCAGGCTTCTGTTTAGTCTCGCCCTCATGCTACCTGCAGCACGCACTGGTTTCTGGGAGTCTAGGATGCTCTTTAGGGCAGAAAACTGCTCGACTAGTCTTTCCACGGCTGGTACAAGAGACAACCAGCGACAGTTGACATGACGCAAAAACACAGTTTCAGGCAATCCAAGAGCCTCTTGTTTTTCTTGGAGCTGGGCACTTTGCACCGAAGATGTCTTGAAAAAGTAATACACGTCACTGACTACAGTTTCAACTTCACTACCAAATGAATCAAGAGCACATGAAAACGCGTTGTGCACCTTGTGCAGCGAGCACTCTCCGATTTCCATTAAGGGGCCGTTTTCCTGGGTCAATTTTTTCTTTAAACACTTCATTACATTTGGACCATCACTGAAAAATGAAAAAAACCCTGCTCGAGGAATATTTTCAGTGGCTTCATTTACACATTTCAAAAGGATATCAGCCGTTGCCCTCCCCAAACGAAACGACTGCAGGTGCTCGACCACTACTCCTTTTTCAGCACCAGAAAAGTAGCGCACGAGAACATCAAACTGCTGGCACCGCTGTTCTGGCAGTGGTGTTTCATCTACACTGATACTGTAAAACACACCAGGACGATTCAGTTCCTCATGCACAAGCCCCTTGAAATAAGACCCAAGCCCATCTGACACAACGTAAGACACTTTTTTCCTACTACAGGAGAAGTCTTTAGCCACCTTTGAGTCGGGAAACATCAAGCGATGAAGGGGTGTAGCCGTATCCGCCCATGAGTATGGGAGACCTTTTATCGTCAATGCCAAAACAAAAAGTGCTTCGCTAGCTGTGACACGGTCTGCATGGGTCATCGTGCCTGTCGATGAAAAATCCAACGATGCTTGAACAGCAGCTGGCCTCTTCAGCCTCCCGTCAGGGCCCCGAAGCTTGCTGGTCAGCTCCAAGTGCTTTTTACTCTGTGAATGCCGTTTCACTGCTGTGACACCATGCTGTGAGCAGTTGATTGTCTGGTTACAAATAATGCAATAAGCATTTTCTTCCCTTTTTCCTGGTCTGCACCACACCTCGAAGCAATCTCCATTGCAGTCGACATCTTTCAATATGCCAGAGTTAAATTTGCTGTTGCGTCCTGCAAACGATAAATAATAATGTTAGTTTGATGAAATAAAAAGCTGTTATGCAAGCAATATGATCCTGTAAATTAGAGAATAATTGTAGAGTGCTTAAACATATTCTAAAAAAAAAAATAAAGACCCAGGAAACACTACGGTTCTTTTCCCACAACAGTCATGGTTAACAATTATACACTTCATTCAAACGTGGCAGTACAAGTTATAGAAACACGTTCCTCGATACAGAACTGAATATTAAAAATTAACTTTAACAAAATTTCAATGGAGGCAAAATTCCAGAGGGCCGTGCGATGTCAGTGCACGTTAAAGATACCTAGGTGGTCGAAATTTCCAGACCCCTTCACTGCAGCGTCCTTAGGTTGTAACTGTTGCACTAACCCAGCAAACCATGAATATGCAGAGGATGTCCACTAATGGTCCTAACGTCCAATGTCTATGTATCGATATCCTCTGCATGTTGAGAGGACTATCGGATTCAGATATCAGTTAGTGGATATTCAGATGACATTCATACATGTTTTTCTTTCAGCACAGTGGAAGATTTGGAAATGTGCAAGCAGCTTACCAGAAAACACATTAAAATTATGTTGCCTTTAAATTTTAATTTTTTTTTGCTTTCGCAATCTGAAGTTTTCAGGAATGAATTATTTTGGCAGTCAGCAATTACATGCTTTGATTTTATTTTATGCAAGCAAATGCATGTGAAGTACGATTATTTGAAGAAACTTCTCAAGTTAGACTGAAACCCACAAACGCCGCGAATTTCAAACCAGAACCGCAACTAGAACTGTATTGATATTAGGCAGCCCAACGGCCATGGGCATCATCATTAGCCGCGGCGGCCGCGAAGCGACGTTTTCTTGGTCCCTTTCAGCGTTCGTTTGCACATTTTATTTTTTCGCGTGTTCACATTTTCTTCGTTGTGGCGGCAAGCTTGTACGCGTCGTATACCGTCCTGTGCCAGCATTGTGCAGTGTACTGGGGGACTACGTGAAGAACGGCAATAATGGTGAGTTTTTGCACACTTTTCTCTCAAACAAGTGTTAGTGTTCGTTTGTGGCATTGTGCAGTTTTCGTGCTGGCGATTTCACCAGTCGGTTTATCAGTTCGTGGAGTGCATAGATAGCTTAAAAATGCGTGGCGTTTAGTTAACTGGATTTGTCCCTGAAGCGGAGGCATGGTACAGTAGTGGCGCGGGAATGCCTGTGGCGGCCGCCTGGCATGCTATGACCCTCACTATAGTAGGATACAACTTAAAAAAACAGCAGTTGCTAACACTGGGCCACGGTCCGCGGCGTCTGGTATTGCTCCGCTGGGCAATCGCAACTGTAAACAAAATCAGCTTTTTAATTTTTTTACTATTCCAAACAATCCACGCATCAAAACTCAGGAAGTCATAATGTTTTTCTTGTGATAAGCTTCTTGTTTACGTAACAAGAAACGTTTAAGCAGCGGACTACTTTTTTGTCGTGGAGGAATTCTGTGCGCGGAGGTTGAATGTGGGAGGAGCTTCACTGCAGACTTAAGTTGTATCCGACTATACAAAGTCTCCGGCGGCTCAAGAAGACAGTTTTGGCAGATCTTGTGTTGGTGTAAAATTTGCTAACAGGTCCCCTTTCGTTGCAGCTCTTCTCTTCAAAACTAACTGGGCTTTGTTTTTAGTCAAGCTCTTCTGTTTAAATTTGCCTTTTGCGGTCTGACATTGCTTTTTCATCTTTGTGCTTTTAAAGAAACCTTTGTGTGTTCTTTCTTACTTTGTGCTTTTAAAGAAACCTTTGTGTGTTCTTTCTTACTTGTAATTTTCTCCTATTTCAGTTGTTGCTCACTTCATGATATTTGGTTCTTGACTGTTTTTGTCTTTCAGCTTGTGGTTTCTATAACTTTTGCTGAAAATATCTTTTTATTGCAGTGTGTCAATGCACGTAGTGCTGAGAAAATTCTTGCTACTGTTCGTGTGCCCCAGTACGGGGCTACATTATATAAAATGAGTTGCAAATTGTAAACCTGTAATGCAACTGGGTGTGACCATTCTTCTCTCCTGTTCATTTTCAGGTATTTTGGAGAGCATGTTCAGAAAAGAGGCTGTCTGTATGTTGTCACTCACTAGCTGCATTTGCTCCATCAAGACAAAGGGCTGGTATGAAACTGTTTTTCGCGCTTCATTCTTAGGTTATTAGTCATGACCTATGGAAAGCAAATAGCTTTCACCAAATATATTCTAGTTCTTCATTAAAGACAGGCTAATTGCCAACTACTGCCACATCTTTCGTCTTAACATAACGCATAAAAATTCAAGCAATCACGTTTCACTGGCGTAATTAACTCACTTGAGTTAAACCTGTTTTCTCACACGTCCCAACTTTGGTTCCGCAAATGCTTTCATGAAGCACAATTTAGAATGTTCGTTAGTGATTAACATACATTTATAGCTTCTGGGTCTGGAAAGAGCTTTGATTTTAGACGTCTCCAAGGCATGTTTCTATGTTAAACTCCAGGTTTCTACAATAAGACTAAGGCACCTCAACAATGACTATTTGGTTTTCTACAGGGTTGCTGACTTTCTTTCTAACTGCACATCATTTGACTGTTAATGCAACCAACTCTTATGGTGTTCCAATCCTTTCAGGCATGCCTCAAGGATGTGCTTTAGCATGTTAACTTTTTCTGACCTGTATTAGCAGTTCATTTAGTGTTGTTTCTGCTTTTTTTTTGCTGCTGACTGTGTCATCTACTGCTTAATAACTGATGGTTCTGACACTGCATCACTTCAGACTGAATTCAGTAACGCTGTGTAACGCTTTCTCTAGAATCTGGAGCTTTACTTTCTGTTACAAATTTATGAGCATTTCTCATAACCAGGCACCCTGTTCTTGTTATTTTTACAAATAGTTGCCTGGACTTTCTGCATAGAAGTACTTTAGCATGCATTATACAACTTTTAGCAAAAATTTATGGAAGTCCAACTAGTATTGCTTAAGTAATATCAAAATCTAATTGCATGCTGATGCATTTGGAAAACAATTTTCACAATGGCAATGAAAAAGTACGTGCCAGCCCATTCCAATTTTGTTCCCATCCGTGTTTCCTCATGCTGCATTCCCCGATTATGATCTACCAACCAGACTTATTACAATATCGACCATTCATGGCTCTTTTTTCCATGTGTGCTTTCATACTGAATGTGTCCTATCGTTCTGCATAGATGCTGTTCGATCGAACAAGATGTTCTCAACAACACTGGCCGAGATAGAAGAAATGGTAAAAAAATGGCTGCAGCATGCGTCCTGCAGGCGGAAGCAGCTCCAGGAAAGGCACGCAAAGAAAGCTGAGGCAAGTTGATTCCCTTATACCTTTTGTGAGCTTGAGACTGTTTTTGTGTGTACAGTGATGACCAAAAGTGTGCTTGTCTGCATAGACCTGGCATACCCAAAGGTTACATTCCACACCTCGTGTTATCCACTTTTATGGAAAAAGATACTTTTGATTTTTGTGAGCATTTGTGTGCACACTATTAGTTTTTTTGGTTTGCTGCCTCATGTAGCCTAACATTTTTAGTCCCCTGGTACACAATTAGGTGCACTGCAAATTCACAAAGCTTGGAGCATAGTCTGCGTAGCTTAGATTGTTTCATTTAAGGCTAATTAATTGAGCAGATAGAACGCTTTGTATACAACTGAAAGAGCAAATATATTTCACAAAATCGTAAGCTTGGCACTGTGACCTCCAATGTTTTGGTGGTAGATTTTGGCCCTATAACTGATGTCATTTTTTTTCTCCGAATTCGGTTTTATTTGGTTCATGGGATTTAACGTCAAAAAGCGACTGGCTATGAGGGACGCTGTGTGGAGGGCTGTGGATAATTTTGACCACTCTGGGTTTTTTTTATCATGCACTGACATTGCTACACAGGCACCTTCTATGCCTGTGTAGCCTCCACAGCCAGGATCAAACCTTGGGTTGCCAGGCTCAATAGTCGAGTGCCCTAACCACTGACTGGTTAGAGCCCATGCGCCCTTACATCACATCTGTCTTCAAAATGATTTGAAGATGCCTAGGGTGACAATTTCATAGATCTGGATTTTAAAAATTTTGTTTCCAATTTTTTAGCAGTTTCCATACCTAGAAAACGTTCGCCATTTGTGTTCTCTCTCCGCTGGAATGATAAGGACTGTTTTGAATCGAAGTTTGTTTTATGGGGTTTAACGTCCCAAAATCACTCGGGCTATGAGGAACGCCGTAGCGAAGGGCTCTGGAAATTTCGACCACCTGGGGTTCTTTAACGTGCACTGACATAGCACAGCATACGATAAATGGCGCCTAAATGCAGTCACTTTCTGAAAAGTTCTGTGATTTAGTACAAATAGCACATCATTGAATGTTTTGATTCCTAGTTGCATTTGTATTCGCCTGTAGTGTCATTCTGGAGCTAATTTTTTCCAAGCAGAAACTGCTTTAGCATACACGTTTTTCTCCACAAAGTGCATTTTTTAGTTACTTGAGTAGTCAAGTAACTAAAAAATGCACTTTGTGGAGAAAAAACGTGTATGCTAAAGCAGTTTCTGCTTGGAAAAAATTAGCTACAGAATGACACTACAGGCGAATACAATGCAATAGTTACTTGGGAAAAATTAGCTACAGAATGACACTACAGGCGAATACAAATGCAACTAGGAATCAAAACATTCAATGAGGTGCTATTTGTACTAAATCACAGAACTTTTCAGAAAGTGACTGCATTTAGGCACCATTTATCGTATGCTGTGCTATGTCAGTGCACGTTAAAGAACCCCAGGTGGTCGAAATTTCCAGAGCCCTTCGCTACGGCGTTCCTCATAGCCCGAGTGACTTTGGGACGTTAAACCCCATAAAACAAACTTCGATTCAAAACAGTCCTTATCATTCCAGCGGAGAGAGAACACAAATGGCGAACGTTTTCTAGGTATGGAAACTGCTAAAAAATTGGAAACAAAATTTTTAAAATCCAGATCTATGAAATTGTCACCCTAGGCATCTTCAAATCATTTTGAAGACAGATGTGATGTAAGGGCGCATGGGCTCTAACCAGTCAGTGGTTAGGGCACTCGACTAATGAGCCTGGCAACCCAAGGTTTGATCCTGGCTGTGGAGGCTACACAGGCATAGAAGGTGCCTGTGTAGCAATGTCAGTGCATGATAAAAAAAAACCCAGAGTGGTCAAAATTATCCACAGCCCTCCACACAGCGTCCCTCATAGCCAGTCGCTTTTTGACGTTAAATCCCATGAACCAAATAAAACCGAATTCGGAGAAAAAAAAATGACATCAGTTATAGGGTCAAAATCTACCACCAAAACATTGGAGGTCACAGTGCCAAGCTTACGATTTTGTGAAATATATTTGCTCTTTCAGTTGTATACAAAGCGTTCTATCTGCTCAATTAATTAGCCTTAAATGAAACAATCTAAGCTACGCAGACTATGCTCCAAGCTTTGTGAATTTGCAGTGCACCTAATTGTGTAATTGTGACTACTATTTAATACTATGTATTGTGCTCTATTATATTCACAGGCCACTCGAAATCAAGTGGGGACCTCTCCAGAGTAGGCGTCCGCCATTCCTCATTTTGCTTGGATTGTGCCTGCACCTTGGCTTTGTCACAGTGGTGGGGTACCTGACTGGGTAATAAAGATACATAAGAATAATGGTGGTCTTGCCCAGTGCTTTGTTATATTGGCACAGCATCATTACATTCAGCGTAGAACACCCGGCACCTCCCTCCACAACCCACAAAAATATTGGATGAATATCTATTCAGCGTCCATTAAATATCTCAGAGTGACCATATGTGGCCAAAATATGGACATTATATAAACATCCACTGTTATCAAAATGAAGCTCATATGGATATTCTATGGACATAATATGAACTTGTGAGAATATTATATGGACATCTGATATTTTATAAATTATATTATATGGATATCCCCTGAACACTACTTGGTTGGCTGGGAATAGCTGCAAAAGTAGCTTTTTCAGGGCTTTCAGAGCACCTGAGCTGCACATACCGGCAATCTTTCCTGCACTAATTTGATGAATAAACGTTAATTTGGATAAACGTTAATTTGAACACGTAAAAACTAAAGAGCAGTTTGTGATAAATCCAGAATAAGCAAAGTGCCAAAAATTTGCAGCTCACTAATTGCAAAGTATTGAAGGCTTCTGTCTAGATGTTTGGCAGAGCAAGCTCCATTCTAAAAACCGGACACGTGTAATTATAAAAGCAGTACCACTTTCGCCGACAAAGAGCGCACCTGCTTTGAGCGCGCGATCGCGCTATCATGCAGTCCTCGACCGCCGAGGAAGGGTGGAGGCTTTCTCCCAAGTATCCCTTACCCGCCCGTTAATTGCTGCCCTGAAAAACGACCTTGTTTCCCCTTACTTTTTGAAAGCTTCCGCCGTAAATTCGCGAAGCCTGCCAAGCTTCGACAACAGACAGGGCCGTCAGCGCAGCGCCAAAATCGTACGAACGTAGCGGGCGCGCCAGAAGACGCTTGTTGCTTCATCGTATAGCCGGAAGGCCGCAAAATACCGCATTCCGTGGAACTTTCTTTCATTTTCGCCTCGGAAGTTTTTTTAATTACGGCAGCAACACGAGCACGAAGGCCAGAAGGCCCACCAACTCCGTGAGAAATGTACGGCGTCATATACGTCCGCGGTATACACTTTATTTCAGAAGCCGCTACATAAAACTCCTTAGCATGAGTTCAGTGCTCATATCCATATAACACTTTCAGCTCAAGCTGCAAAGGCACTGCTTTAAGGACGTCTTTCAATCAGCCAAGTGATGTCAGGAAAACGCATTCCGTAGGCTCCGCAGCCGGACAATCCGAAACTACCAAGCGACCTCGCATGCCGAGTGAATAAAGGAGCGCGTGAATGGCCCGGTCGCCGGCGAGTTTTATGCATTTCGTGCCGCAAGGTTGTTATGGGCAGCCCGGACGTCACTGTAGCTTTATTTCAACCATGGAATTCGTAGAACTGCGGATGGCAATATGAAATTACTGAGCGACGTTACACGGCTGCCCAGCACGCCACGTGCTCCAGGGCTTTCGAAGCTGATACTAGCGTAAGACGAACGCCACAAAACTACAAGTACTCTTTCATAAAAAGTAAACAAACCGGGAATTAACAGCACCCTCTCTTGCAGGCTCAAACTACCACGGTCCTGAAACATGCATCCACCGCCATTCGCTCAATTTGCTACTGTTAAGTCATGTTCAGTTTCTAAATTTGAACCCCGCCACACTGACTCATCAGCTCTTATGTCCAGAAAGACTCATTTGAATAAACTAAAAGGCGCAAAAAACGAGAAAAAGCTTACCTTTCAGTTTCGAGAGCGCCATCGTGACGCCGCCACGACGCCGCTGAAACCGCTGAAACCACGCAGTCGAGGCGAACGAGCGGCGAGGCGAACAAGAGCGCGCACCGACGCGCCAAGGCCTAGCCACGGCCCACTCCACCAACTACTCGCCTCCGGTGCCGGCCCACCGGAAACGCTCGGAGCTCGGAGGCTCGGACGCGGTGGAAAGCGTGACGCGTTCACGACACCCTCACTCAGTCACACTCTCCCATCAGAGACGAAGTAGACGGAGCACCATGCGGAGCACTCTAGACGAAGACTGAGAACTGGATCGTATTGGATTTTACCGGCTACTCTCAGACTTCAATGGCGGACAACAGTCGCAAGCATAGTTTCCTCACAGGGCAGTACCTGACGTTGGCGACGGCTCGTTTTGGCGCAGCTTTGGCGCAATTTTGCAAAAAGGCCCCTTTTTGGAGCAGCATGTAGCAGCTTTATCGAAATGGCGCAGATTGGCGCAATTGGCGCAGCATTCCCATCACTGCATGCAAGATATATGCATGATATATTGTGATATTCAACACTGCTACCATTGGCTTAGCCAACTATTTATGCATAACAAAAAATGCAGTATCACATAAATACTGATACAGTACTATTAGCGTTAATATTAGCAGTGCAGGTTCAATGAAAAAAAAGGGGGCCTAGTGCTAGCTGCCATTCCCACAGCAGGCTTGTGACCAATCGCCAGTTTAAAGGAAAAAGGAATGACTGAAAAGGGAGAGAGCCAGTAGGAAGGAAGACGGGCATAAAAGGACTTAGGATACAATAGGCAGGCAAAGTTATTTAGACAGCAACCACAAAAGAAACATTAACACCCAAGTAAAGATGTACAAGACCAACCATACCATTGTGCACAGTGGATAACTTGTTAACCTCATTTAGCCCAAAATATATTTTCATATATACTTGTCCTATTAAGTGATTACATTCATTAATAGCATAATTAACCTCATTTAGCCCAAAATATATTTTCATATATACTTGTCCTATAAAGTGATTACATTCATTAATAGCATAACTGACCGACTGAAACCAAAACAGGGGTGAAGGGTGGTGAATGAGCCCTAGGCGTGATGCTTTTGCCTTCCTAGTGGGACACAGAAGGATCATTCAGTCGAACATCGGGTCTTTGAGATTAATATGTAGTTTAATATTAGCAGAAAAATAGAACAACAAAGCAAGCAATGTAGCTGATCATTGTTCTATGCACATGAGAAAAAAAAGCATTATGAATAACCAAGTATGCAATGTTTGTAGCTGCACATTTCTTCACACACGTGTCTAAAACATATGCACATGATTTGCCACAAGACAGTGTCTCGTTTAGATAGGGTACCTGCTATGGCAGTAGTGCACAATCAGGCTGGAATGAAATGCAAACAGCGCCTATGAACAAGACAAAATATTTCACCTGTGTGATTTCAGCTTGAGTATGCAGCTAGCCTGATTCCTGTTTCTGGTTAAGAGATCTACCTAATACACATATATGAACCCTTTCTAAATGTATACCTCGCTGCAAAGTAGAAAAGTACTGCACATGTATGTTCGCATTTTGTTCCGGCCTAACTGTAAATGCATAATGTGTGTCTAATGCTCATCATTATCAGTCAAGGCTGTCACTTCCAACACCAAGCAGATACATGAAACCTGCAAAAACTCCTTGAAGGCAAGAGTCTGGAGACAAGCTTCTAGACCCACTCTGAAAAATGTAGATTTGGTGTTTAGTGTGGCATATAATTACTTCTGCATTAATAGCGAGCATGTAAGGCCAATACAAGGTGCTTCTGAATTTGGTCGCCTAAAATTTGCTTGGGAGAACGCAAAATAATGCTAAAGAGCAATCTATAGACACAATATTGCATGCTGAATAAACAACAAGAAAAAAAGAAGGCAATGCTCTGGAAGCACCTTCAGTCATTCAAGACAAAAATGATGAGGCATGCTGACGCTGCTGCTTGAACAATAGAAAAAAGCCACTACTGCTTACTTACAATAAACGCTTTCTCTGAGCAAGCAATGAAAGAGAGCTGTAACTCATGAAACCTCTCGTCATTCTTTTTACAAAAAAGGAATTTAAAAGGTTGCAATGCAAGAATCCCTGCCATAATAGTATTCTCCTCACACTTGGGTTACACAAGCCAAGGCTTTTAACAGCATGGGTTTTTGCATGTGTTCATTCTGAAGCATTACCCGGTTGAAGCGACACAAAATATTTACTTCCCCATGAACCTGTGCGTGTAGCATAATCAAAGAAAATATTTTTTACACTGGACAGAAATACAACAGCATAGTGGCGTAACTGACACACAACAGGCTTCGGGGACAGTGCAAGACAATGATCTGAAATCCTACACAACAGACCTGCGACATTACAATGGCTAAATCCTTGATAGTAGTATTTAACAGCCATCTAAATGCTCGTGCGCAACAGGTGGGAGCACTATACTGCGAAGCAACAGTAAACCTTTGCCACTAGTCTAAACAAAAGTGCGCCTCATTGCGACTTCCACTAAACTTTTTTGCTCCCAGTGCAACAAAGCAAGTACACAGGGGGCTCGAATGGCAACGATACGATGTGTTAGGCTATCATGTCATCATCTTAACATAAACAATGCATGTGGTCTCTGTTCCGGACTGCCAATCAGCCTCGAGAAGACAAAGATGCTTATAAAAAAAGAACAAAGCAACAAGCTCTCAAACCTCACAGTGAACATAGAAGTAGCAGAACCATGTAACCTAGCCAGTAGTTCGAAGCTAAGCAGCAGAAGAAAATATGTTAAGGCCAGGACTGAGCAAACAGAAAATCATGGAGGAAACCTAAAAGCAGCAATAAGCAATGAGAGTGGAGTTGCCTTGATGTTCACTGCTCAAAGTAAAGGAAACCAGGGTATAAGAAATACAGGATTTCATATTATGCTTTGAGCAAATGCAGTGAGAATGAAACAGGGTAGAGATTTGTCTTACAACATTTTCACTCTTTACTTTGCACCTGAGGAAAATAAATTTGTGTGCAGTTCACCTACTGCTTGGCACTGTCCTAGAAGGAATGAATCCAGGTCTCAAAAAGTCTACAGAGAGAATACTGATGCTGCATGTGCATTTCTCTCTAGACTCCCTCGTTTATTCCTTCCCTTAGGTTCAGGAGTCCACCGAGAGAAGTGAGACAGTTACTGCCCCATTTTCTTTCCTCAAAAACCAATTTTCATTTCATTTCTCTGAACTGTCCTGAAATGTGTATAAGTTACCAATTTTTTTAGTGCCCAATTACATACTGTAATTTTTGCAAGGAATATGAGGTTGATGAACAGAAAAAAAATGTCTGGAATGGTACCTTTGGTAACTTGGCACCTGGACAAACAGCTGGCCCACTGGGCGTCCCCAGGGGCTCTGCTGCGAGGCGTCCCTTGCAACAGTAGCCGGTAGTCCAGATCCAAAGGAACCATGCGAATGATTACCGAAAAGTTTAAGGACAGCAGATGCATGAACACAAAACAGCTTTTCAGCACTGTTGCAGTGGGATGAACGGTTCCAAATCTCTAGACTATACCTGGTAATAAATAAATTACCAGACGCGGGTTCAATCCCGGCCGCGGCGGCTAGAATTTCTTTGGAGGAGAAATTCTAGAGGCCCGTGTACTGTGCGATGTCAGTGCACGTTAAAGAACCCCAGGTGGTCGAAATTTCCGGAGCCCTCCACTACGGCGTCTCTCATAGCCTTAGTCGCTTTGGGACGTTAAACCCCATAAACCAAACCAAACCAGAAGACCATCTCGAGCGCAGAATGATCTCAAATAGAGTTCAGTAAAGCAGAAAGTTGGGCTAGTTGGTATCGATCCATCTAAAAACGGAGCACAGAAAAACACGCAGAACACAGGGAGAGCGGACAGGACAAGCACATTCAACACGCACTACCAACATGGACAGCTTGTGCTTAATAGACCTTATGCAAAATTGCTGCCATCTATCGGAGAAAAGAAGAACCAGCAGAAATCCGCCATGTTGGAGGATGACTGAAGCTCGTTCCGCCTCTGCCCTCTAGATTTAGGCGTGCCCTGCGTTAGCTTCCTTGCTGCTGTGCTGGCTCGAAATTCTTATTTCCTGTCACTTGAGCCTGTAAACATGACTGAATGGTCGGTCGACCTGTTTCTGCTGCCCAAGTTTCCAAGCGACTTCGCAGACACTTACTACGCGTCCAAAAACACTTTCCGAACGCCACCGGGTACGGAGATACAAGTTTTTCACGGAGTCCTACGTCAGTTTGCCGACGCTGAACACCAAGAAATGTACGAAGCAAGTGTAATTTTCGTTTACGGCTAAAAATGTGCGCATTTCAGTCTAGTTTGAGTCAGTTTTTATTTGGTTGGATACTTTTTGCGAACGGGCATGCCGCTTGAATTGCTGATGTTGTGGTAGCGTTTCCTGTGTGTTGCGTCGACACCGAAAGCGAACGATAGTAAACTTCAAGCTCATGTTGGCAGTGTCGAAAAAAGTGGCTTGTCAACATGCGACGCTTTTCATTTTCCTTGAAAAGTTCATACAGCATTTGTTTGCCCTAGTGCTTTAGCGCCCAGAGCCCCTAGTTTGCCCTAGTGCCCTAGACAGAGAAAGAAAACACTTTATTATTATTACCGGGCACATAGACCCCTAGGTCCTCGCACGACCCCACTACACAACTGTTTACCATTCTTGGACTATCGCCGTTGCAGCAGTGTCTGTGGCTTTACCACGACGGGCAAGCAGTTGTGCACTGAGATTTTTGGAGGATTCTACACGCGTTATGCATTCCCGCTACTAGTTGGAACTATGGTACCGCTTGAGCGGCTTCTCTTACGGTCGTTTCTGTTTTTTTACACAACGCACGGTTTCGGGGAAACCGGTCGATTAAGTGAAATAGCTACATGCAATGATGCAATCAAGCCGTCGCTCCACAAAATAGGCACCTTTCCCCATGGGCGTCCGGAGGGGGGGGCAAGGGGGGGCGGCTGCACCCCCCTGGAAAATCACTCACTCGAACCGTGAGTGATGGCCGCACGCCAGGGGCGGTGGTGCGCTCAGTCAAAAGGGTAAAAGCAGCCCCGCATGGTCACATCTGCGAAATGCCGCGTCCGGGCGTGCGTCGTTCCGCCGTTTTCAAACCACGCCATCGTTAGCTCTACTGAAGGGCGACCTGTTCCAGACATACAGCGGCACCGGCGAGCATGTGTTTCGAGCCGCCTTGAGATGGGTGTCTGTTTCTTTGATCTCTAGAGAGATAGCGACACGGAGGCAGACAGTGCACGGGGCATCTTGTTTTCGCCTATCGTTACGCCGGTCACCGATGAATTCTTAAGGAGGGAAGGTAAAATCAGCCGTGTCCACCCCCGCTTTGTCGGGCTGCTCAGGGGCAAGCGGGCGATGAGTTGGCGCCGCCGCCGCTCGCTGTCTCCTCCGATCCACGGGTAGCGCAGTTCGGTAGAAGCGCCGCTTTCAGAATCTCCGGCAAAGGGGATTAGCTGCTTTTGTTCACGGCGACGCAGTCTCCCGAGGCGCCCCCACACCAGCGTTCTTTGCGTCTTCTGCGAAAACCAGCGCCTTTGGTCAACGCAGCCCGATGGCGCCTGCCTGGCTCGCCTGTCACCTCTGGCTGGGCCTCAAATCACAACAGCGCCCATGTACTGTGCGTGTCAGTGCATGGTAAAGAGACCCAGGTGGTCGACATTACCCGGAACTCTGTACTACTCCATCCCTCATAGCCTGAGTCGTTTTGGGGCTCTGAACCCCATAAAAACACAAAAACAAATTTTCCGACTGGAGTGGCGAGTGTTCCTTCCCCTCGGAAGTTGCGCGGCGTTCCTTTCACCCCCAAAGTGCGCATTCGGGGATACTGCGGCAAGTAAGCCCTTGCACGTGTGCGCGCCTCTGTGTTTGTGCTTGGGTGTTTTTAGTGGCCGGTTGTCAGCGAAGCTGAGAACAACCAAGACAGCGGACGAGAAAACGACGAGCGGAGAGCAGTGTGTGTGCGGTTGCTCGACTGTGCGGATGCGCAAGCAAGATGGAGCGAGGTGTATGAAGCTGCGAGCGTGCATTTATCTTGTAAATAAGTTTTCGTTGTATATATAGTCATCTTTTGTTTTCAACGTACGCGTTCAACAGTTTTTCCAATCAATGTGTATGATGAGTGTGCACCGAGAGCGTGTAATGAAGCACAGAAGTGAATTTATCACACGTGTAATTACGCAATTCGCCCAGAAAAATCCGAGGCGCCTACAGTTGCTGTTCAAGGAAGACTGACTGAGTGACTGTAGTTGCGTGTTTGTGAACATATTGTGCTGTGTGCTAGTCATCAATCCGGGTGAGTCGAGAACCCGTATGCAGCAAGACTGAGCACTCTTCTCCACGAAGTGATATAGCATCTTTTTGCATTTTTATTAATTTTAGTTGTTTCTTCGTTGATAAACTCCAATGTACCTCTCCTAGCCGCGCTTTAATTTGCTGTTTGTAATGTTTCTTTCATGTGTGCATTTTGTTTAATTTTTATTTATATATAAATAAATAAATTTACTCCGCAAATAGCGCCTTTCTGCTACGAACATACCCCCCCCCCCCCCCCCCCGGGGCACCAACGGGGCCCCCCCCTGCAAAAAATTCTGCGGACGCCCTTGCCTTTCCCTGGATCTAACAGAAACGATGACTGACTAGCAGTGCACAAACGTTTCGTGCCACAGGCACTTGACCCTTGCTGTTTCCGTCGAAACAAATATTCGCACTAAAAACTAACGAGTGTAACCGCTGCGGCGGATAACGCTAGGAGCGATGGTTCTGACAAAGCGCGACCCGTACCACTGAACAGCTGATCACGATTACTCTCTTGTGAGGCCGATAATCGCAGCACTTCACGGGCAATCTCAGGAGAAAAGCTACTTTTGTGTGATATTTTCTTCGTGCCTACAAAGCTTATTTCTAATTTCATTTGCTACATGGCGATAACGAAATGCGTTTCGCGACGTCTCGACATGTAGCGTCGGTACTGCAACATTTGTATCGCCGATGTCGGGGATCTTCTGACAAAGCGCGACCCGTACCACTGAACAGCTGATCACGATTACTCTCTTGTGAGGCCGATAATCGCAGCACTTCACGGGCAATCTCAGGAGAAAAGCTACTTTTGTGTGATATTTTCTTCGTGCCTACAAAGCTTATTTCTAATTTCATTTGCTACATGGCGATAACGAAATGCGTTTCGCGACGTCTCGACATGTAGCGTCGGTACTGCAACATTTGTATCGCCGATGTCGGGGATCGCAGTCCGAAAATAGAAATGCGCTCAAATCAAGCGCTCTTGCCTTTTTTGCCTGGGCGTCTTTGTGACCCTTCTGCATCCAGCAAGACACTAAGCAATATGTGGGCATACTGAGGACGGTGAAACTCGAGCGCGCGCGACGAGTGTGTACCAGTACGTGCTGTGAATCCGGCGGCTATCCTCCAACATGGCGGATCGCGCGCGGCGACCGCTAGATGGCAGTGCATTTCGCATAAGGTCTATTGAATCGAAAAGTTTAAGCTGACCGACCAATGTTACTTCAAATAGAGCCAGAAAGCGCATGCACGTTGTGCTGATGTTACCGTGAACATAACATGCGACGAGACACAGGGTTACAATACAAACAAAAAACCGCTTTCAAAATTTGAGAACAAATTGCTCACCTTCTCACAAGTTCACGAAACCGGAGACGATGCCGTGTGGCTGCCGCCAGTCACTCGTGATGCAATGCAATGCCGCTGACTTTCCTTGAGCAATTTTCAGTCGATTAAACTTCGAACTGTTCGCACCGACCACCGTTCACCTCACCAAGCATGTGTGCACGGAGGAAGTAAAATTCATGCGGGCAAGTCAGCCGCGCAAAACTCCGAGCACGATGCCATTTGCAGAGCTATGGTGTCTAGCAGAGCTGCACGGGAAATTCATAGCCCCATTCGCGTATTCGCGTCCGCAAAAGCGCACCACCTTGAAAACATATCAGATGTATTTAATTTTACCGTAGCTTTTTTAGCTGACAACTTGAATGGTTTTACATATTAAAATTTTCTTTTCGTTTCATGAGCGTTGTTACCACAAGAGCGCAGGGCATGCAGCTTGGCCATGACGAGTCGAAGCGCTAGCCAAGCCCGCAGTCGGATCCATGCGCGGAATTGCGGAGTATGTGTGGTGTTGAGTGAACAGGTGCTTTAGAACGGTTTTTGTTCTTCCGTGTTCGCTGCGTGCGTCCTGCGCGCTGTATTGTCGTTACGGTGTGTGTATGTGTGCGGCCCGGTGTTGAGTGAACAGGTGCTTTAGAACGGTTTTTGTTCTTCCGTGTTCGCTGCGTGTGTCCTGCGCGCTGTATTGTCGTTACGGTGTGTGTATGTGTGCGGCCCGTACGCCGCATTGGAGTGTACGACCGCTTGCTGTCCCATGCGGCATCGATGCATAGTAAAACGACCGTGCAGAATGTGCGTCACAATGACAGTGGCCCTGCACTAAAGAGGAGACGAAGCCGGCGGAAAAGCTGCTCACCCTCGTGGGACTGCAAGAATCTGGCGAGGAACGGTCGACACGCGTTTCGGTGGATGATTTCGTTTATCAAGCTAAAAAATTCAGCACTGGCCAATAGCACTGATGAGCTGCTGCTGCGTCATGATAAACACCTGTCTAATGTTTATTACAAGCTTGTTGGATGTGAACGTGGCCATGAGTGGTATTCGTCGAGCAGCGGCCCTCAGGAGGTGGAACCAGTCGACACCTGAAGACGATTACTGTTTGCCCGCGCCCTGGCGCCTCGCTTCCAACCGCATGCGTTGGCGTTATTTATATCTGCTTTTCACACGTAGTGGAACTGTCGCAAACATTACAGCCGCATCTTTCAAACGTGCCGTGTGAAGAGGACCATTTTTCATATTTTTTTGAGGGAGGGGGTGGGGGGAATGAGCGGCTGCTCAAATGTCATTCTTTATTATTTTGAGCTTATTTTCCATAAATGTGCCAGGTTGTCCCATTCTTGCCTCTTGGTTGCATGTAAGCAGTGCATTTATTGGGCATAAATTTCTTTGCTGTTGTATTTGCACAGGTTTAATGATTCTCATTGTATTGTGGTGACACATCATTGTATACACTCCTTGCAGAATGTCTAAGGGGGTAATAAATTACTGAGCAGAGAGTATGCCCTGTGATAAATGCGAGGAACATTACTGATTTACTTCACACTTGGCATGTTCTGTTGTCGTTAGTGGTTATGTATGCCTTTCCTGCTGCTTTCCAGTGTAGGGGCGAGAGGCATGTCAAGCTCCACTTAGCAGCTTTTTTCCGTCCACTCTTTACTGGTAAACATGGTAAAATAAACTGAACATAATGCATGCTTGCTGAGACTTAGCTTAGACTACAATTCATTTATTTACTCTCAGGGCCTATCAGCGCCAGATAGAGGAGTGGGTGGCTAACAAAAATACATGTGTAATAGGCAGATTAGTTAAGGTGATTATACACAGCATACTTGAAGGCGTCGGATGCAGTGATGGACATGACAAAGGCGGAGAAGACGTGACAGTTGGAAACGTAGAAAAGTAGAGATCTGCGTGAGCTTACACATGACTTAAGGTGAACACTAGCAAAAAATTAAGAAGGTGCAGAAGACTGAGGCCAGAGTTATAGCTAGTTTAACAAAGAAAAGAACCTCTCAGCAAGCCAAAATGAGCACATGCAAGCAGTTACGTAAACATGGAACATAAAACTTTTTGGATGGAAGAAAAGCCAAGGCACATTGCTCATTGTGACGTTGCTTAAAAAGTGGGTGTCTAGTTGTTCACCTTCATATCTGGTCCTTCCACACCTAGCAACTGAAATGCCATCAATGAGGAGCATCTCCAATCACTCTAATTGCATGGGAGGTACACATCTCCAGATGTCAGAGGCTTGGTGTCTCATTTTAGTCTAGATAGTTTGGTAGATATAAACATTGCCACATCTAAGAGGCATGTGGTAGCCTTGTAGGGGGTGTATTTTGTAAGTCTTACAGCATGTTGTGCAATGCTGGCATGTTTCATTATTTACATTGCAGTAATATGTTAGCACAGGCGAGAAAGTTTGTAACTGAGCAGAAAAAAACAATATTCATGCCATGTCTTAGCCGCATTCTTAGTACCATATAAAACATAGTGCGTGTAAGGAACTCCTCATTTTTTTATAATTTTTCTTTCTGAGCACTGGTTTTTTTGTAAGTTAGCAGGGTTCTACAGTCTTCTGTGGCTGTCGACTGGCCCGCATATTTGTCAAAGCTGCAGAGTTCATGATGGGTCGTGTCAGTGCAAGCTAAATAAAGGTGGATAGGAAATTCATGCTTCCAGAGTACATTCCAGAAAAAACAGCTATTATTTCCTAGTCAGGATGAGGGAACAGCACCGACGGTGCACATCCTCCTTGTCACTACAGCAATTATGGCTGCTCACTGCTTTTTTGCAGCGTTTCATTTATCCGCAGGAAGACCAGGCATGAATGGCCGGCTATAGGTACCTAATAAATTGAACATTGCAATTAGCAATATTTTGTTGCGCCTGCGCTTTTGTTATCCGTGAAGGAGTTAGCGTTTTTGATTGATGGTTGTGTAGCAAAGATGTGACTGCTACATTGCACTGCATTCACAAATTTGTTTGCCCATGCTTTGGGCTTTCTCAGTGGTTCGTTTCCTTATCAAACGGCAGACGGAAATTCGGCTTTCAACTTGTGCACTTTCATCATGTTTGTAATGTATTTTCAGCTGGTGTTCAGTTTCAATTTAGAGAAGTTGTCTAACCATTGTCTGGGTCTAAATTTTTTTTATCTCTTGACCTCATTAAGCTGCATTTCTAAATTATTTATTAATTGCATTTATTAATTGTTACCCTGTCATGTGGTTAGCAACATGGTGAAAATATTTTTTTATGAAGTCAACGTTCTTCTTTTAAAGTTATAGCAAAGTAAGTCCTTTGTTATTTAATGTTGCTTACAATTTGTAGCAATCCCTCAACGTTGAAACAACATTATGCGTCACTTGGGTCTCATTTGATTATCACCCCCCCTCGGATCTTCACCTTTGCACATGGGGTTAATCTCATTTTCGCCATGCTAGTTTGCGGACATTGTTGAACAAGAGTAAACCACACAGATCGGAAATGGGACGTCATGTGGTGCCTAGTCCGGGGGCCAACAGTTACGGCGAGTAATACGTTTCAGAAAATGCATAATACGGCCAGCCACCTTCACGAATGTGTTACGGATGGACCCTCCATTTCAGGTGCAACAGAGCAAGCGTTCGTTCTGTTATGGAGAGTTTGTACGTAACATTCACGGAATTTTTTTGCAGTGTTCTTTCGGTCGGAGGCGAGCGTCGCGGCGCGCGGCGCACCAGCGACGCGGCTCTGACGTCATTCGCCTCCTCGCGCATGCGCACAGGTGGCGCCGAAGGCCCACAGCGAAACGGCGTGACTGCGGGTAATGTAGCTCTCGCTACGAAAATTCGCTGATGCACCCGATTCCAACATAATGAAAGACAAAAACGGAACAAAAGCAGTATACGTATACACAGGACAGCGCTGGAAGAGCGCAGCACAGAACAGCACCTATTATGTGTTGGCAATGCGAAAGCATTGGCAGCAGTTGATGCTTTTGCCAGAAGTGACGTCGCTTATAGCCTCGTGACGTCACTCTGCTTCAGCCAATGTGAATGCGCTCATCTGATGACGTCGTTTTCCTTCAGCTAGTAGAAAGGCTCCAGTGTGGTGCCGTCACTGCCCTCCAACTAATGGGCGAATTTTATTACTTTCGATACATTTGGCGCTACATGGTGCCTAATGCTATTTAATTAAAAAAACAAAATCAAAACGGAATTGAGGTTCGAATGTACACTCTAAACACAAATACGCCTATATGGGAATAAAAAGGGAGTAACCTGTCCTCTCGGGCCCTCCCTCTTATAAAAGGGAGTTAGAGGACAGCTTTACTCCCTTTTTACACCTTTCTGTTTAGGGTGTTAGTAAGGAGAAGAGAGAGCGTATTGGCCAATCCGCGCTTTGCTGCCCTGGGTGCGATGACCGTTGCGCTATTCGACGCCACCTTGTGGCAGCTCATTTGCAAAAGTTAACTCCCTAGTTGGTTTCGTAACTGAGGGCCCGCATGAGGACTGCGGGGTATTGCTTTGCAGAGTGTGGCAACTAACTGCTCGGTGTGAGGCCAAAGGAACTGCTTGCCTAACTGAAACCCTGGAAACTGCAGTGCAGCGGTTTTGACACGCTGTGGCCATTATTTCATCTGTGAATAAACCGGATTTAATATTTTTGTTTACCTTCCTGTCAAGAAGTCAGGAGACAAAGAGCCATCCACCCGTACAATGACCTCGCTACTGAAGCTTGCGTCATATCTTCACCGCATTGAGTTGCACGAAACAACATTGAGGTCCACGAAACCACATTGAAGCCGGACAGTCGGGTTCACTTAGGAATGCCCGTAACTGTCTGCGATACCGCACCGTAAACCTTGCGTATATATATTTTTTTCACAATGGATGACTCACTCTTTTGTCCCAAGGTCAGCCTGTCGAGTTTAAGCAATAGGCCCTGGATGTCGGCGCATAAACAAAGGTCATGATTTGGACAGATGCCGCCAGATGTGGTCTTACGTGAAAATGGTTTGGTTTATTGGGGTTCCACGTCCCAAAGCGACTCAGGCTACGAGGGACGCCGTAGTGGAGGGCTCCGGAAATTTCGACCACCTGGGGTTCTTTAACGTGCACTGACATCGCACAGTACACGGGGCTCTAGAATTTCGCCCCCCACCGAAATTCGACCGCCGCGGCCGGGACCGAACTCACGTCACGGTATGTCGGTATTTTTAGGTTAGCGGTGATTTTCCACGCTCGTTTCAGTATATGCACTCCTCCCTGTGCTGGTTACTTGGCCAGCCCAAATTGCTACACTACCTAATTTATTAATCAGCTTCACGCTAGAGCTGGCATATGTATGAATGTTGCAGAATTGTAGAAGACTATACAAGATGCGAAGCGAGTGTTCCGTGTTGCTTCATCGAAACGTTAGCATTTCTCGTATCTGTATGTAAGCGTCACGCTATTTGATCGCTTCAATTTTGCGTTAACATGGCAGCATAAAAATGTAAAAAACAAACAGTGCGCATGGTGCAGTCAGTGTGGAGCCAGTGATAGAACTCGGAGGTCTACGGTTCGGTTTTCGCTTGTAGCGACCGATGTGCAGATTTCTTTGCTTTGAGAATATGACGATTACACTCCGATCTGGTTCTGCGGTCATTCTTCTCTGCCTTCGTCACTGGCTAAAGCAATCCGCGCCTCGAAGAACCTCGGAGGAGACGCAGAGACAGAGCATCCGTCTCGTATTCGAGGTACTCTGGGTTTCAATCCCGTCACACCAGTTGGTTATATTAACTCTATGCGTCACACCCTCGGAATCGCTGGGATCTTCCAGTCGGTGGGACGATAAGAACGGAACTGAATCTAAAGTTTAAAAAGGTCACTGCATTATACCGGCAAGAATAAATAGCGACTATAAACATTTCATGTAAAAAAAAAAGGGTAAAAAGAACGAGAATACTAGCTCCGAGAGCTCACAGCTCAAGGTGGAAGAGCGTTGCATTTACGGTCGGGTTCGGGACGCAAAACACCCCTTCTCGCCCCCGAATCGATATCATCGCCGTGACGGGAGCTAGATTGCCGATAATACCGAGAAATATATCTGCCATTGATCGCTAACCGTCGGGGGATGGGCCACATTTCTGTCTCCTCATACATTTAGTACATGTGCGTGCCCGCCAACGCGTGTGTTTTTCCTACCGCTACGTAGCTGCGACTATTTGAAGAGCCCCCCCCCCCCCCCCCCCCTCCGCCGTTTTCCTACCGTCCCACCCTCCCTCGGGGGCGGCTCGAAGTCGCCTCTGCCTGCCTGTATACCCACTCGGTCGTCAACTAGGAAACGCGAGTGGCGCGCCGAGGGGGTTGATGAGGCCCGCGCGCGAGCAGGAAAAGGGACGACTCCGCACAGATGCGGCGGTGCCTGTAATAGCGGGGCCTTCCACCGAAAGCGAGCACTCGCCGGGAGTAAACTGCAAGTGACGGCTCTGCCCCCCCCCGCTCTCTTCCTCGGGCCTCCTCCCTGCTAGTGACGGCTCCTCTTCGTCGTCACGACCAAATGAAGAAGCAGAGCGGATGAAGCAGGAAGATACATCTCAAAGGCATCCGCAGAGTCGTGCGGTTTGGAGATGGGCTGCCTGACGTAGTGCGGGTCTGCTTAGAACCGTGCAGCGCTCTGAAGGCCGCTGCTGGAGTTGCCTAAACCAAATTTAGGCGAGAGTTCGCACGCCAGGAACGGTTTGCAATCGATAGTCTTTGTTAATGTATCCTACTACTAACCGTACGATTTGCCTCGTGCGATTCACCGAAGCGCCGGATATACGGGCGCTTCGGTGAATCGCACGAGGCAATCGCACGCGGCACGTTAGTACGTACTAACGTGTGCCTCTTCCAAACGAGAGAAAGCAAATTCCAAACTCGGAGAAAGCGGCACCATAGGCACATCGATGGCGGAACAGAGGGATGGGACAGCGGAGGGCCGTCTCGCTGAGTGTCAATGTTTGCCAACGTCGGGCCCGTGTCAGTACAATGTTGGCATGCTGCTCGGGCTTTACCTCTTTCTTTTTCCTGTAGTCGTCGTTTGTTCGGTGCGGTGCTTTCCCGTGACTCGTTGCCGAATGGATCATTTAGCGATCTCGATAAATTAGAGTCCAAACTCGCCTTAGGGGCCGCCATACTAGGTTATAGGGAGAGTTAGCCAGCTCTCATAGCTTCCATAAATATTCGTAGATCAAACAAGAAAGTATAACATTGGGACTGACTCGGGGTGCGAACTATATCTAACAGTCGTACTTTGTAAATGTGCCAAAGCAACTAACCCTGAATAAGATGCAGGGCGACGCCTATATGATCAATGACTCGAGCGTAAAACAATCCATACTTCAAACATACTCCAGTCTATGGGACTCTCCTAAGCTTATTTGAAGTGCCCTCTTGTGAAATCTAGTAAGTATACGGGTAAGAAATAAATGGGTATGAACAATAACAGCCTCGCGAATGCAGTCCTTGATGCATACAGTCAGCTGTACGCAACTTCCAGGACGCTGCAAGATTCGGGTGAGGCAGTACTCACACAGGGTACATAACGTAGCTTCCTCTCTCGCAGTGGAAAGGAGGAAAGAACGCTGCGGAGGCGGGGGGCTGTGTGCGTTCGGCTGTAACCGCCCCAGAAATAAACTCTTGCCCGAAAAAAGGATCATCACCCGCGACGACGATCAGTCGGCCATCCGTCTTCGTGTAGGGCGCCGACGTTGTTGCTTTCTGCGCTCATTGCTGCACCCGGTGGATGCAGGAAGGGGTGAAGTGGGGGTGGGAGGAAGGGGAGGGAGTTGCGTACACAGAGAGTACGTTGTGTGACCCCAGTGATGGAGGGTCGCGACCTCCCGCACCCTTCAACCCTTGACGCAGTCAAGCTGACGAGGGGCAAGCCACCCCCTATACGCCTCCCTGATGTTGCTGTTATAAGAGAGAATTGCGCAATCTTCACGTCCAATCAAATACGGACGTCGTGGCAAGGATGACAGCGCCTCCACCAGAATGAACGTGGACGGAGTAAAGCAACGCGTGGCTCTGCGTGCGTGCGTGCGTGCAACGGTGTGCGTGCAACGGTGTGCGTTTCTTTACAGTCGGCAGCAAAAGTTTTCAGGATGCGTGCACACGAGAATAAATGTATTGTAGCGCCGGCTCGCGACCATACCAGCAGACGGAGCGAATTTGAATGGAGAAAACTTTTACTGCCGATTGTACGCGTGTGAGTTTGTTAGTGTGTGCATACTGTGTGCTTTTTTTTTAAGCTGAAGCGTACGGTGTCGTTCGGGAAAGGAAAAAACACCTAGACATTCGCCCTACTATCAACGACAGAAATCACGACAGAGCCTGCTATGACTACTTAAAAGAAATGAAGAACTAAATTATACAACAGACTGTGATAACACGAACCTAACTGAGGAATATAAATATTTTCAATAATAAAGCACAAGAGAAAAAAAAAAGCATTTCCTTATAGAGTGAAACAAAAACAGAAGTGTAGTTTTACTGTTATTTTATAAGCAAGCACTCTACTTCGCCTGCATATATTTACATCAGATCACATCACATAAGTTCATTTCCTTAAGGACACTGTTCGAGCCGATAGGAGTTTGCAACGTATTAGAACATTTTGTACACACATTCGCAATACAGTATGGCTTATTACATCCGCCACTAACTTATTACAGCGGTAGTTAATCAAAGGTGTGGCACCTTCGTTTACTGCCGACTCGCTGAACCTTAGAAATATTTCTTTAAATAGTCTATAGACTGTCCATAGACTTTTGTCTATAAAGTCTATAGACATTCTATAGGCAAACGCTATAAACTATTCTAAGCCAATACAAATCCTGTTGACAGTTTATAGAAAATCAATAGATTTATGGCCATACACTTAGTAGCCTTTATTCTACAGAGAGTCTGGCCGCCGCGGTGACTCAGTGGTTATGGTGCTCGGCTGCTGACCCAAAAGACGCGCGTTCGCTCCCGGCCACGACGGTTGAATTGCGATGGAGGCGAAATTCTATACGCCCGTCTACTGTGTGGTGTAAACGCACATTAAAGAACCCCGGGTGGTCGAAATTTCCGGAGCCCTTCACTACGGCGTCCCTCATAGCCCCATAAACTATCTATAGTCTGTATAGACTATGAATACACAGAAGGAATATCTATAGGAAGGCAATGTAGTCTATAAGAAGTCTATAGACAGTTTACAGATCATTTTTATAAGGGGCCACCATCAATGGGACCAGCTCTTTTATTAGAGAAATCTCTTCTGACAATGATTCAGTTGTGCCTCTGTTTTACTGCGCATGGTGTAAACTGCTGATTGCAGCAACTGCGTCGAAACGACCTGGTGCTGTCTCGTGGCTTTCGAATGTACGCATTTTCAGTCGCCTTGCTTCTCGAGGCTACATGGCGCGTCTTTTAACTCAGCCTCTCTGTTTCTCTTTCCCCAGGGACGAGCAAGAACTGCTTCCGACGTGGTTTCACCCCGGTTTCAAAGACCCCGTGAAAACACACATCGCTTACTCGGCGTCACCGCTGCCACCGAATGCACCACACTGGCACCGTTGCCGTCATCAGCGACAACGCCAGCGGCGCGCAAACGGGAAGCGTCCTCGTCCGCGCTCAGGGCGGGCCTCGCCGCTTATTTCGGAACCGGCAAACTCGCCAGATGAGACACTCTTCCCAGTCGGATCGGCAGAATTTATATTTAAGCGGCAGCCCAAGGCGACTAGTGAGAGCAAGCTTCCTCATGCCTTCCGCCTGCCTGCCGCGGTCGCGGCCTCGCTTCAGAAATAAAGGCAAGCTTTGCGCGCATTACAGACGCACACAACAACACGGGTTTTGTCGGGTGAAGGCGGAGGAGGGGAACCGTTTCCTCCTCGCCTTTCCTCTTTCTTATTTTCTCGCGTACGTTTTCGTTGCAGACGAGAGGCATGCCCTTATAAAAATGGTCTATAGACAGTCTATAGACTTCTTACAGACTCCATTGCCTTCCTATATATATTTCTTTTTGTCCATTCATAGTCTATAGACTGTCTATTGATAAAAATCCACTAAAAGTGTATGGCCATAAATCTATAGATTGCCTATAGACTGTCGATAGCATTTGTATTGCCTATAAGCTGTTCTTAGGATTTGTCTGTACAGATTCTATAGACTTTACAGACAGAAGTCTATAAACAGTCTATAGGCTCTCTAAAAATTTTTTTGCGAGGGCATACTCATACTATTATACACCCTAAGCATGTAAGGAGTAAAAAGGTTGGTTTGGTTTACGGGGTTTAACGTCCCAAAGCGACTCAGGCTATGAGAGACGCCATAGTGAAGGGCTCAGAAAATTTCGACCACCTGGGGTTCTTTAACGATGTTAGTGCGCGTTAAAGAACCCCAGGCGGTCGAAATTTCCGGAGCCCTTCACTACGGCGTCGCCTGATAGCCTGAGTCGCTTTGGGACGTTAAACCCCATAAACCAAACCAACCTTTTTACTCCTTACATGTTTAGGGTGTATAATTGAGTATGCCTTTCGTCCGCAACGAAAACGTACGGAGTAAGCTATCCTCTATCGCACCACTTTTTATGAAAACGAGGTACGCTAGAGTCGGTTACAACTTAAGTCTGCAGTGAAGCTCCGCCCACATGCAGCCTCTGCGCACTGAATTCCTCCACGACGAAAAAGTAGTCCGCTGCTGAAATGTTTCTTGTTGCGTAAACAAGAAGCTTATCACAAGAAAAAAATTAGGAGCTCTAGAATTTTCATACGTGGATTGTTTGATGTAGTGAAACGTTAAAAAGCTGATTTCGTTTACGGTTGCGATTGACCAGCGAAGTAATACAGGAATCCGCGGACCGCGGCCCAGTGTTAGCAACTGCTGTTTTTTTTAAGTTGTATCCTACTATAGAGGTTAACTTTCTCCCTTTTTACTCCCATGTAGGAGGTGGCGGGCGGAGCAAGTCGCTACGCAACCTTGTGTACTACGACGACGTCGCGCTCGCTTCGGTTGCTGTTTATACCAGGACGACCAGCTTTACCTGCCATACTCGTCCTCCTGTACGATCCATTAGCCGGACTAGTCGTTTCCCCTGCAGCCGAGCCTGCAGTCGTCGAGTGTCGTCTGCAAGACAGGCTCCGCTAATGACGCCGGCGAGCAGACGGCGACAAATTTAGGGCTCGGAGCAGTGTCGTATGTGACGCAGTCGTTCGCTGTTGGGATTGCGTACTAGCCGAGTAATGACATGTTTCACATTTATTACTGGCGCAGAAAGAAAATTAATGTCCAGCCTTTAAACTGATCGCGGGGAAAAACGAAAATGCAATTTTTTATGATGACAGGAAAGGCGCAGAAATTGTTGCATTCTCGGTGGGCGGTGTAGGTGAACATTATAGGTGGACAGCATAGGTGAACAGTGTAGGTGGACTACATAAGTGGTGGACTGCATAGGTGGACTGCATAGGTGGACGGCGTAGGTGGACAGCGTAGGTGGACAGCATAGGTGGACTACATATATGTTGACTACAAGGTGGACTACATAGGTGGACTGCATAGGTGGACTGCATAGGTGGACTGCATAGGTGGACAGCGTAGATGGACAGCATAGGTGGACTACATAGGTGGACTACATAGGTGTACTACATAGGTGGACTACATAGGTGGACTGCATAGGTGGACTGCATAGGTGGACTGCATGGTGGATTGCATAGGTGGACAGCGTAGGTGGACAGTTTAGGAGCGGGTGAAAGCAAGCAGAGAAAAAGGAAGGCGGCATAGTAGAGGGCTCCGACTAGAGGTTACCGCAGAGGCAGACAGAAAAACTTACTTCTTTTGCCGTCGTGGTGGCTCAGTGGTTATGGTGCTCGGCTGCTGACCCGAAAGATGCGGGTTTGATCCCGGAGCCCAGCTCGTGTTCTCAGGTCTGAAACAAAGATACTTATATGGTAAGCGTTAAAAATGAATCGAAGTGCTTTCTTTTGTACCCCTTCAATGTGTTTGATGTTTTTTTTAGTATGAGGGTCCCAAACAGTGTCAGCGTAATCAAGAACAGGCCTAACGAGTGTCGTGAATGCTGCAAGTTTTGTCGCACTAGTGCAGTGCCTCATGCGGTGCTTTAATAACCACAGCTTTTTTAGTGACGCCGTCACAACATATTCAACTTGTGCGTTCCACGTTAATTTGGAGTCAATTATAACGCCCAGGTATTTGAAGTTGTCAACCTGCTTGACATCTGCATTGTTAATTTTGTAAGTATATATTAACGGTTTTTTCTGTCTTGTGACCATTATATGGGCACATTTAGAGACATTTAGGTTCATACGCCAGGATTGGCACCAACTAGTTAATAGCAGAGAGGTAATCATATAGCACAGTTTGATCTTGCACAGATTCGATGACCTGGTACACGATGCAGTCATCGGCAAAGAGCCGGCATTCTACAAAGGACTCCGAAGACAGGTCATTTAAATAGATCAGAAAAAGAAGAGATCCAAGGACAGAACCTTGTGGTACTCCGGATAATACAGGGGCAGATGAAGAATGCAAGTTTTCAATAGAGATATACTGTTGCCGATTGGATAAGTAACAATCAAGCCAGTTCAAAATTTGTTCATTTTGCAATACTTTTTTTAGCTTATGTTACGTCCTTTATTGCTGGTAGCAGGGTACAGACTGGCGGGAAAGCCGCCAACACGTGACACATGGTAGCTCAGGGTTGCTTGGCCCTAAAGATTGTCCCGCTATAACACTCCTCCCCCCTACGTCACGAAGTCCTTCAGATACGCAGGGCGGCTGCGTTGGCGCTGTGGTCGCTGGACTTGAAGGGAAGCACTCGCTTCACGGTCCTCACCACAGGAAGCAGATTCGGTACTGGGCGCTGCAGCCTCCTCCAGTCTTTCTCCTTGGTCCCGTCTTCCAGGGTCCTCTAGGCTTGAAGGAATGCCAAGCCCGGAACACCCTGCCGGGGAAGCAACCAGCGGTTCCTCCTCTTCACACATCCCAGAAGCGAAACTGTCCAATGCGTAGCTGGCAGAACGACTTCTGAGTTGGTCAACATGACGTCTCCATCGACGACCGTCCTTGGTGACGACCAAGTACGACACTGGTCCTGTGACAGCATCCACAATGCCCGGCAACCACTTGGGCCCATAGAGATAGTTGCGCACAAACACTCGATCCCCCACATCAAACAGTCGCACTGCCTGGCTACGGCGCTGCATCACCTGCTCTTGTTTCTGCTGCACACTGGACTGCAGGTCAGGATGCAGACGCTCTAACACAGTTGAAAGTTTCCTGCCCATTAGCAATTCGGCCGGGCTCTTGCCTGTTGTAGCATGAGGCAGGATATGCTGGGTCATTAAAAACCTAGCCAGACGTGTGTCGATATCGCCTCCAACCATTCGCTTGAGTACTCCCTTGGTTTCGCGCACCATGCGTTCTGCTTGACCATTCGAAGAAGGGTGATATGGGGCAACGGTCACATGTCGGATTTGATTCCGGCACATGAAGTCTCTGAACTCCTCCGAACAAAAGGCAGTGCCATTATCAGAAACAACAGTTTCTGGAATGCCATGGGTAGCAAAAAGGAAACGAAGCTTCGCACAAACTGTAGCTGTCGACATGGAATTCATCCGGCACACTTCCAACCACTTTGAGTGAGAGTCCACCACAATGAGGAAAACTTTGCCTTGGAAGGGCCCAGCAAAATCGATGTGTAGTCTTGTCCAAGGACGCTTGGTGAATTCCCAAGGGTGAATCTTTGCAGCTGCTGGCGCAGACCTGGATTCCTGACAACGTGCACAGTCTCTCACCTTCTGCTCAACATCTCTGTCGATTCCTGGCCACCACACGGCTCCTCTGGCAAGCCCCTTCATCTTGACAATTCCTGGATGAGCTGTGTGAAGAATGTCCATGACATACGGTCGAGCTGGCTCTGGAATGACCACACGACTGCCCCACAGCAAACAACCTTGGTACACCGACAGTTCATGCTTGCGGCTCACAAACGCTGCAAACTCTTCTGGCAGCTTACCCTCTGGCCACCCATGCTGCACCCAATTGCAGACTCTAGCCAACAGCTTATCCCTTGACGTGAATCTTGCCACCTTCCTAGAGTTCCATGCTACTTCCGGCGCCATTTCCAGCATCCCTACTTCCCAAAGACGCTGCTCCTCTTCCTCTGCCCTACTGGCTCTCAGTGGTAAACGACTGAATGCATCAGCATTGGAAAGCTTCTCCGCTGGTCGATACTCAATTTCATAGTCATAAGCCGATAACATGAGGGTCCAACGCAGCATCCGTGGTGATAGCACCTGGGGAATGGGCTTGGCATGGTGCAACAGTCCTAAGAGGGGTTTGTGGTCTGTCACAATTTTGAAATGTCTCCCATATAGAAACTGATGATACTTCTTTATGCCAAAGCCGATGGCGAGCGCTTCTCGGTCTGTCTGGGCATAATTCCGTTCTGCCGCACTCATAGTTCTCGACGCATATGCAACCGGTCTCTCGCTGCCATCTTCGCACACATGACTCAACACAGCACCCAGTCCGTACGGGGATGCGTCACAGGCCAGCACTAAGGGTTTGTTGACATCATAGTGCACCAGAACATGTGATGACTGCAGCAGATCTTTCGCCTGGCGAAATGCTTCTGCCTCAGCTTCCATCCAACGCCACTCGCGACCCTTGTCCAACAGCCGGTACAGTGGCTCCAAGGCATGAGCTGCTCCTTTAAGAAACTTGTTGTAAAAGTTCAGAGCTCCTAAAAAGGCTTGAAGTTCCTTTTTGCATGTCGGCTCTGGGGCCTTGTGAATAGCACGCACCTTGTCTTCTGTCGGCTGCACACCTGCAGAGTTCACACGGAATCCCAAGTAACACACTTCCTCAACACCAAATTGACATTTGTCAAACTTTAGTCGCAGACCGTCTTCATGAATTCTTTTGAGCACTTCTTGTAAACGAGCATTGTGCTGCACCTCATCCTTTCCACCGATCAAGATGTCATCCAAGAACACAAGAACACCATCAATTCCATGCAACAGTTCTTCCATGTACCTCTGAAAGATAGCCACTGCCACTGCCACGCCAAATTGAAGACGGGTTACGCGGAACAGTCCCCGATGTGTTGTAACCGTCAACAAGTCAGCTGTTTCTTCATCAACAGTCTTCTGTTGATACGCCTGTCCGAGGTCTAGCCTTGAAAACTTCGAGCAACCTGCCAGCCTGGCAAACAGCTGCTCCGGTGTCGGCAGGGGATACGTCTCCCACTGCACTACACGATTGACTGTGCTCTTGTAGTCCCCACAGATCCTTATCGATCCATCTTTTTTGACAACTGGAACGACAGGTGTTGCCCACTTCGAGTGCCGCACAGGCTGGAAAATGCCTTGGCTCACTAACTTGTCCAGTGCTTCGTCCACCTTCGGTCTCAATGCCAACGGTACTTGTCGTGGCTTCAGAAATCGCGGCGGAGCTGCCGGGTTCACCTCTATGCGTACAGGAGGCCCTTTACTTGTCCCAAGTCCAGGCTCAAAGACTGAAGAATACTTCTTGAGCAAGGCTGTTGTTCCCCTACTGCCAGTTCGACTCGGCTCGTACACACTGTGAACACCACTCAGACTTATTCCCAAAGACTTGAACCAGTCCCGACCGAGAAGTCCGATACTAGCACCCTTAACCACCACCAATCGCAGGCGATGTTCCTGCCCCTTGAATTCCACCTTCACGGTCAGTTCACCCAACACTCGTAGTTCCTTGTTATTGTAAGCTCGGAGATGAAGAGTACTTGGGCGCAACGCCCTTTTCGATATTCGCAGCTTCTGCATAGTCCGGTCGTTGATGACTGAACACACTGCACCAGAGTCCACCTCCATCTCTAGGGGACTTCCGTTGACGCGCACTTCCACTCTCACGGCTGGCTCTTCACCAGACAGCACGAACACGTCGTAAACGTCCGACGCAGCATTCTTGTGACGGCCTCCACTGGCCCGTTTTTTGTTCTGAGAGTTGGGTTCAGCCGAAGCGCGAGCTGCCGCCTTCCTCCTGCATGCTCTCACTATGTGCCCTCGTTGCTTGCAGAAGTGGCACTGCATATTCATGAATGGGCAACTGCTTGGCGAATGCGCACCCTTGCAGCGGAAACATACGCTTGTGCTTCCAGGCGAACCAGCCTGCTTATGGGTACCCTCCTTGGCTGTCACTGGCGCAGAGACCTTCGCAACACACGGGTCGAAACGCTGCCCGCTCACGCTGCCAACTTCACACGATGCGGCACTGCCGCGAATTTGCTCGGTCTGTCGCTGCGCAGATTCCATTGCAATGGCTTTCTCCCGAGCTGTAGCAAACGTAAGCTCCGGCTCCGCCAGCAACCGACGCTGAAGGGTCTCGCTTCGCACCCCGCACACTAGCCGGTCGCGCAACATGTCATCGAGCGACGCACCGAAATCGCAGTGTTCCGAGAGACGTCGCAATTCTGCGATGTAGTCGGCAATTGACTCACCGGGCTGCTGTTGACGTGTGCCAAACTTGAAACGCTGTACTGTCACCGACGGTCGCGGCGAGAAGTGGTTTGAGAGACGCCTGACGATCTCATCGTAGGCCACGGCCGACGGCGCATCCGGAGAACAAAGGGAGCGAACGATGGCATACGTTGCTGGGCCGCAAACGCTGCAGAGCGTTGCTCGCTTCTTCTCGTTACCGTCGATGTCGTTTGCTTGAAAGAAAAATTCGAGGCGCTCCAAATACAAGGGCCAAGACGTCGCCTCTGTTGGAACGAATTCCCCAATCGTGCCCAGCGCAGTTGCCATTTTTACCTCGTCGCCAATTATATGTTACGTCCTTTATTGCTGGTAGCAGGGTACAGACTGGCGGGAAAGCCGCCAACACGTGACACATGGTAGCTCAGGGTTGCTTGGCCCTAAAGATTGTCCCGCTATAACAGCTTAAAGAATAACCTTTTGTGACAGACTCGGTCAAACGCCTTTTAGAAGTCGAGGAACAGTATATCAATTTGCCCAACCCCGATCCAAAGCTGCCATGAGATCATTAGTAGTGTGTAGTAGTTGCGTAACCGTGGGTAGGCCACGTCGAAAACCATGCTGTCCCTCGGAAAAGAAATTATTATTTTCCAAAAAACTGCTTATGTGCTTAAAAATAAAGTGCTCCATTACCTTGCTAACGGTGCACAGAAGCGAAACAGACCTGTAATTAATGACACCAGCCTTATCTCCAGACTTGTGAATAGGGATGACCTTAGCCATTTTCCAATCATCGGGAATGGCAGCTTGATTCAGACTCTCGTTGAATATTATGAACAGGTATTTCGAGCACCATTCTGCATATCTAAATAGAAAGTTGTTGGATATTTGGTCCGGTCCAGCAGACTTTCTTGTGTCTAAGTTTAGCAGTGACGAAAAACAGCTTTGTTCCGTAATAAAGAGGTTCGGCAGCTCATATTTTGGGCATAGATATTCAGGACTAAGATTGTCAGCATGTAAAAATACAGAAGCCAAAATACGCGTTGAAAGCCTCGGCAATACACTGAGTATCGCTGGTCTCGGTACCGTTCAGTCTGACTTTGGTCACCGGAGCTTTTTTGTTTGTTAAATGCATCCAGAACTTTCTTGGCGCGTTTGTAAGAAAATGGTGCATCTTAACGTTAAAAAAGTGATATTTAGATGATTTTATTTTATTTTTAAGTTCAGTGCGCATTGACTGTAGCCTTGAGCGAGCAATCCATGGACTGTGGCGAGGTGCTCTCTTATGCTTCATGGGAACGAATTGCGGAGTGCATTCTTGTACTGAATGTTTAAAATGCATCCATAAATCGTTGACGCTAAAGATGCCCAGCTTGTGTTTTTCAAGTCAAAATCGAAATGTCAGCAAAATCCTGTTCTAAGTAGTCAATCACGCTTTCGTCGGCAGCATTTCTAAAATCCAAGAATTTCTTGGGGATGCTTCGTGTCACTTTTCTTGTTAAATTGCTTTTAAAAAGAAGTGATTCGTGGTCGGATATGCCTGGCATGACTTCAACAGCAAACCCTAAATCACTTACCTCTGCAGAAATAAAAACAAGATCGAGAATATTGATTTGGAAGTCGTAGTGACACGTGTTAGTATTTCTACTATCTGTTTAAGGTTAAAAGAAAAAGTGATATCAAGCAGCAGTTCAGAGTGCAGACATGAAGGCCTTGCGCAAAGTTCGTCCCAGTTTATCATGGGTAGATTAAATTCGGCGCATAAGATAACATAAGGGTAGCGCTTTCTGTGCTCATGATGAAAGCCGTACAACGATTCTAAAATCGAAATGTCAGCATTAGGATGCCTGCATACTGCACCCATAAGAAGGATAAGGGAGTAATTACTCATCTACTCCACCTTGGGGGATTCCCCTAAACATTTGGTCGCCATAAGAAGGATGCCCTGGTGTAGTTGTACGTGAATCCAAACCATCTCGATAGATGTGTTGTGAGGAATCAATGTGTAGTTAATGCCCTGCCTAATTATGGCCGCGACGCCACCACCCCTTGAACCACGGTCTTGTCGAATTATATCGTGCGAGATAGGTATAACGTCAGTATCAGGGATACTGTCATGGAGCCATGTTTCCGTGAGAAGCGTGACGTCAACAGTACTGCATACTGGGCGAGTTGGTTGACATACATCTTGCAAAATTTTAGCGCTAAAAACACGGACAGAAAGCGTAGACGACACGAGCGCTGACTAACAACTGGAAGTTTATCCGAAAACACGTAGAAATATAAAGGAAGAAGGAGCGATAAAATCGTTGGTCAAAAACCAAAAGAAGAAAACTAAACACAACAGTCACCGCCAGCCCCTGATATATCAAGGCGCAAAGCACTTGTTCAGATATGCTACCTCTTTCTCCCGTATAGCAATAGACGGTTTGGCCACGCACGTGTTTTGAGCCTTGGCGATACTGTATGCCTCGTAAATGCATGACAACGTGTTGTACAGGGAAATTTATGAGGCATACTGTATCGCCAAGGCTCAAAACACGTGCGTGGCCAAACCGTCTATTGCTATACGGGAGAAAGAGCTAGCATATCTGCACAAGTGCTTTGCGCCTTGATAGCAGGGGCTGGCGGTGACTTTTTTTTTTTATTGCGATGTTGATTGCCTCAGGGCATAAAACTGTACGTAATGATATATGAGGAGGCATGTGTTTAGTTTTCTTCTTTTGGTTTTTGACCAACGATTTTATCGCTCCTTCTTCCTTTATATTTATACGTGTTTTCGAATAAACTTCCAGTTGTTAGTCAGCGCTCGTGTCGTCTACTCTTTCTGTCCGTGTTTTTCGCGCCAAAATTTTGCAAGAAGCGTGACGTCAGGGCCGCAACCAAGAAGAAGGCTTTCCAGCTCATCGATTTTGTTCACGACGCTTCTAGCGTTGACATTTAGTACAGATAGCGGGGCTCTGTCAGGGTGCGGTATTGTTGACTGCAAGGCGCTGTTTCGTTTCTTTTTGCTAGAATTATGCCAGGTGTGTCACTTCAGTTCCAGCGAAACGTTGTTCAGTCGTTCGTCCCATCTGTAAACCTTCCCGTTTATTTTGACCTTGTCGAATGATGACACTACCTTATCGCCTTTGTCTCTGTTTGGTTTTGTATAGGCCCAAAGTTTTTTACTTATCGCTTGGACTCAGGACGAAAAGTCCTCCGAATACGTCCGTCCGTCCGTCCGTCCGTCCATGACTTCTTGCCGGAAAGCGCAGATTGTGCTGTCATCTGCGGGGCAGAAAAATAAGCTTGTAAATGCCGCTTATTAACTCGACATTGTTATTTTTAGCTACTCGTAAACAAAAAAGCACATTACACTGTGCGCTGTGAAAATCCCGCCATGCAGTTCAAGACCAAACTCTAGCAGCAGCTGTTTCAACTGGTATGATGAAAGGACTGCTTTTCCTGAACAGAAAAAGGGCGAGTCGTTTACCGCAAGCGCTGCAACCTTCACGGCCGGAGCAGCCGGAGATCATTAATTGCGGCGCACATGCTTTATTTGAGCGTCAGCCAGACAAGCATGAAACGCCGCATGTTTTTTTGAGCACCCGCCAACTTTTTTCCGTAAACATTTTTTGTATAAAACAGCGCGCGCCCATCAAAACCCAGCCTCTTTGACGGCGGTAATCATTAGAGAAGCAGCAGGCGAAAACATTAATTAAAGTCATGCCACAAGTGCGGGGCAGGGAACCGTTTCTTTTTCTTTTTCCTTCCATTTTCTATGTGTTTGCCCCGCAAAAGTGGCGGAGCCTAGGCCGAAGTTCACAACGCTAAAACAAACACGCATCAAAAACACACGCGGCTTCATTCGCGAAAGAAAGCATGCAGTTGGAGCCAACGTTGTAGAAACTTTGTTAGGCGCAAAAGTGAAACATGTTTGTGAAGAAATGCGGCAGAATTTCTGATGGAAACAGTCAAAAAGCAGATATATTATTACGATAGTGTTCGCAACTGAGCTCCCGCTGCTCGTATCTAGCAAAAAAAGGTGCGATAACTGAGAAAAAATACGAACTGATCAACACAGAGATGAATTACGCGGGCACATGAAAAACGCGACTTGCGCAGCTTTCGCGCCATCTAGCAGCACCGCTAACAAATACTTATTAGGGTTGCTTGCATTTATTCATTACTACGCCATATATTTCGAACTTGATCTTAGTAATTTAATTTTTATACTTAATTAAAATGTCACTTAAAATATACTTCAAAATTGAGGTTTATTAAAAATTGGTTTATGTAAGAGCAACGCTATTGCAAAAAAAAAAGCACTGCAGCATCATCATCATCAGCGTGTTTGGCCTGCGCTAGCGCCATCAAGTGCCTAGCCATTTTCACTCTCCTGAGTCTTCGTTTCGATATACGCGTGAAAGTGTTGAATCGCACTTGTTTTGCGCAACGTCTATCGCCGTCTACCATGTAATCCACGTTCGTGATCATGATCAAAAACAGCCCTCCGCGCGCGAACCCTCAACCAGTGAGCCGCTGCTGCGCTCCGACTTGCTCCAACAGTTCTGAAAACACAAGCGGCGTGTCTTTTTTCCGATTCCCCAAAGACGAAGAGAGGTAAGCTGCCAATTTATCTTCTCCCCGCGCATCAAGTCATAAGTGCCGCCGACTGTCCCCTATTTTGTTGTCGCACTTTGTGCGGCGTAGCAAGGCAGTTTCCCTACTTTTTGCGGCGACTCGCGGTTTGGCGCCGAGAAAACCGAACCCGCTCACAAGTCGGTTCTGGTTTTGTCTTTGCTAGGCCTAACTTCGCGCCTTTTCAAGGCTGCTGCGTTTACGGTTTCATTTTCGGTCGCTCGAATGCGTGCACTGCCGCTGCTGGCGCGTAGATGCGGCGGCGTTGCGCCGAGGCTACTTCTTTTTGTCGCTGTCGCGCGGCTCTCGAAACACGAGCTTCGCTTCCTGCGAAGCCAACTCGGAGCGCTGTTTTATTTGCGTGTTCTGTCGCGGCCGATCGCGCTGATGCGCGTTGCAAAGCTTGCCTTATTCTTATCGAAGCGTGACTGGCATCGGGCAGTTTTCGCCTTTTTTCTTTGTTCTTCCATCAAATAAATCGTTACTAATTCGTGGTTATGCCGCTTTGCATAAGCCTCCAGCTGCATTGTTTTTGCGGCTAAAAGTTCCGACCTTGAGTTCGTACTGTGTGTTCCGATACCGATATTCAGCGACCTCAGGCCCTTTGACGCACTTATACCGTTAAGCTGCTGTCACTTCCACCGTTGTGCACACGGTACAACACGACGCGTCAAGTGGCCGAGACGTCAACAAAAAACAAAAGTAAAAAATTACCTTCTATTGATGCGAAACTGGAACTATATACGTGGGCGTGCCATTCGAATCAACACGGCTTGAGTAGCGGCAGTTCCATCTGCAGGCGTTCTTTCTTAGTTGCTGAAACTACGTAAGCTGTTTATAGCCTTTGCAGTTGCTTAACGATAGCAATAGCATGTCGCTCATTTTCCACGTTTATTTCTAACTTTCAGACATTATTTCTTAATACTTTGTGGAGTGTGCCATGGAATACCGCAGTTTAATTATTGCGAGTCTTGTTTAACCAGTTTTGCAATGCTGGAGTACACTGGCATTTGCATCCATTGGTGTGCAGTTTTATATGACAGTAGGAAAGCCCTACTGCAGTTTCAGAACTTAACATGTGAACCAAGTTTCATCTGGCGAAGGGCTCTGACTTTAAATCATAGCTAGACCATGGGATCTACCCATTAAGTTTTTGCCATATTTACATTCAAAAACATATACAAAACAAAAACATGTATGTGTCTGGTATGTCTGATGAAGGTTTGAAAGGGAGGAGTATAGTCGGCTTTTAGTGTGTATTAAGACAAATGGGCCGCAATCTTTTACTAGTACTAGCATGTAGCTATGTATACTTGTAATCAAATCAGCCGTTTTTGCTGCATTGGATGACAAGTTCATTAAAATCATTCATACCGATATCCTTAATTGCGGCAGAAGTATCGCCCAATTGAATGGCATAATTATGCTCGAACTTCGTGCTGTTGTGGAAATAATTACAGTTGGCAACCGTATTGGTGTAGCCATTCGAGGTCTCGTCACGTTCTTGAATTTTTACTGCTGGAAAATTCATCTGTGGCCTTTCACTGCATACGCTGGATTTTGGGATGCTGTATGGCCAAACCGGACGATGCGTTAATAAAAGGCTCCAGGAACACTCCAATTCCTGCAATAACAACTCGACAAAGTCATCTATTGACCTCGCACTGCACCATTGTTCTTGCGGTTGCACGCCAGCATTTTCTGCCACAAACATTCTTTTTAGACATAAAGACCAATTAGCTAGAGAAATAATGGAAGCCTATCATATGCATAATTCTGGAAACGCTTGTGTCAGTCGGCCTTCTGTAGTGGTGTCACAGAATGAACTCGATTTCCTCAAGGGGGCCCATCTTGATTTATAGCGCGATTAAGGACGTGTCCAGTGTTATCTTCCTCTGGCCAGAGTGTGTTTTTGTTTTTGTTGTTGAACACGTGCTTATTAGCTCACACCTTGTATGATGGTTCCATTTGTGTTTGTTTCTTCGAAGATGTATATATACTCTTCGCTTCCCGTAATAAATTTCAGTTGAAGTCAGCGCTTGTGTTGTCGATTCTCCCCCTTTTGTCCGTGTTTCGTGCGCTGTTGTGAATAATGAATAAGTACCAACTCGCCCAACTTTCTTCACTCATCTGTATGGCTGCGCTCTGGTACTAACTCGAGATGCTAAGTGTATAGTTATTCCCTTGCTAAAAATCTCAGGTTGGTCATATTGTAACTCATTATCATTGCTCAGACCTGGTGCAGAACACCTCTCTGAGATTAGGCATGTTTCATGATTGATGTATTCATTTATTGAAGTGGCCATAGCTAGTATAGCACAGGATTTGTTGTAAGTCAATGGGAAAGGCCTTTATCCTGCAGTGGATGTTGTTAGGCGGATAATGACGATATTTCATGATGTTTCTGCCAGAAAACACAGTTAAGAGATCTACTTTAGGAGGTGTATAGTTCAGTAATATACATTGTGGGGCTAGTTGGTTCATACTCAGGTTTCTTTTATGCGCACAGAAAGACGACACAATAAGACAAGGTAGACAGGACGGAGCGCAACCTGTCTCCATAGCTCAGACCTCAAGATCCGGCACACTCTCTTCACATGGCCGAGGGACGGTTTAACAAGGCCAAACAAAACCGAGATGTCAGGAGGCACCAATCCCTTCCTTATGCAGAATCCGTGCATAAGTGCATCCGTGCACTATGTGCCGTGCGAGGTTTCTCGGATTCTGCATAAGGAAGGGATTGGTGCCTCCTGACATCTCGGTTTTGTTTGGCCTTGTTAAACCGTCCCTCGGCCATGTGAAGAGAGTGTGCCGGATCTTGAGGTCTGAGCTATGGAGACAGGTTGCGCTCCGTCCTGTCTACCTTGTCTTGTTGTGTCGTCTTTCTGTGCGCATAAAAGAAATCTGGGTGTATAGTTAAATCTTGCTCCATTAGCATCAAGTGCTGGGAGGGCATTCTACATTGGCTTCTGATTTGGCTTGAATCCTACCCAGATGCAAGAAGTGGGTGGCCAACTGCGGTCGGCTTGACTTGCAAGACAAGCCAGCCGAGAAGCTGTTTGCCAACTATCGGCTCTGCTCGGCCCATTTCACGAAAGAGAGCTTCAGTAGCACCTATCGCAATCGGCTCGTGTGGAACGCCGTCCCCACCCTGTTTAAGCATGGGGACAAAGTCGTGTCTAAGGGCACTGGCAAACGAAAGCTACTGCCCCAAGGAAGCCAGCGTAAGCGATCCTACTGGTATTCGCTTGCTACACGATGCTTGCTGTGAATGCCGCAGGCATGCTTGGCACGGTGGTGGTGGGGTGCTTTCACAAAGGTGACTTTGCACGTCATTAATCGGTTCCTTCGTTTTTGAAAGGGCCAGTGTTGTTCAGTGTGTAAGTAAATATTTTAAGTTTGCTTGGGGAAGGGGGAGCTAACAGCACCTTATTTGATAAGAACTCGAATGAAACACATGGTTGCCTTCGTTTGGCTTTTACTAACCATCAAATGGTCCCTGAAACTGAAGTTTGCCACTTTTCCTGATATAACTATCATTTATGGCTTTTGTTTCTCTTTTGTTGAGTTTGTTGCATTTTTTTGCATTTTTGACACCATAGTTTGCTAGCTTTCTTGCATGAAATGAAAGGAAAACCTACTTGCATGACAAAAAGGGACTGCTTGAGCATATTATTAGTGCCATGCATGGTAACTGTTGTACAGGCAATGTGGGGCCTGTTTCTGTTCACCTTTCGGTCCGCTACCAACACTATGATGTGAACAAAAGTGTCAAGAAAAAAGAAACGGCATGTTCAACGAAGGGCTTTTTTTGGGGGTGCGGAGACAGTAGTGTGACAGCCTTGACCAGAAAGCAGCAAATGGATAACCTTGAAGGATATTAATGACAACGGCAACCCAGAAAGAGTTAATGTGTGTTTGTGTACACTTTGTTCCACACTTTTTTGGACATCTGTGCACTTAGGCAGTACACGAATGAAAGTTTCTGGTGGATGAAAATAGTTGCTTTCTTGGGTAGTCACTGTCAAAGTGTTTTAGCCACATGGGAACCTGTACAGCTAGCTTGGAATCTGTGTTGAAATTGACTGCAAGTGCAATGGGACTTTTTTTTCTCACTTTTGCCGCATTTAGCATCAAGTGCATTGAGATCTGCTAATTCGCACTCTGCATAACTTAGTTTTTTGGCCTCCTTCGAGTTCAGATCAGAATGAGCCACATATCTTACGTACATACTTCAAAAAGTTCAGATTGCAATGATATCGATATCCACTTTTTTTGAAATTCTGGCTGTTCTGTGTTGCCCATTTATCTATCAAAGCAGGCAAGGAGGGTATATTCACTATGCTTGCATTTGTTTGCTTTTAGAGAGGTTTCGGCGATTCTTTGGCTTTGCGAGCAAGCGGCGAACGTCAGTCCAGCTTCGGGCGAACACCGGAGTACCGCCCATGGCCCCCAGCCCCCAGAAGTCGGCTGTCGAAACAGTTACTGCAGTCACTGCTGACGAGGCAAGCATTGTCTAGTTGTGAACTGTGGCATTCTTGGGAGTTACAGTTATATCTGGATGAGGGATTTTTTGGTGGCTAAGCACCGCCACCACTGTAGAGCGTTCATGGTAGAAAACTACCCGTTCACCTGCTGCCGCAAGAAAATGTTTCAAGGGGCATAAGGAACCTATGGACTAAAGAGAGTGTAGTACTTTCAAGAACATCGTCTCGGGTCAGATGGTTTAGTGCAGTTGGGAGTGGGTGGCCTCGAGGGCGTAGATTGAATGTGATACAGTTGTCACTGTCACCTTTTTGTCCCCAGAGAGCTTCAGAATGGACAGAGTACTGGTGCAAATTTTCACAAATGCAAGGGCATCCATGCAAACCTGCTCATGAAATCTTACAAAGGGATCTGCTTTCTCTGACTACAAGGATTACTACCACTTATTGAATAAATATGTAGTAATCCACAAAGAGATGGTTTCCTTTCGTCGTCAGGTGTGTGAAATTGAGCGGGCTGACAATGTAAGGTCTCATGAGGTCAACAATAATAAGATGCAATTTACATCATCTGTTGCTGTGAAGGAGTGTGATGTGTATTTGTGCAATAATCGATTATGTAGGTGACAGAACTGCCGAATGCCATTACCAGGTTTTCTGGCTTACATAACCTGCTACATACCTTGGGAATCATTGGGAGCTCCACTAAAACTGAGCAATTGGGAATGTGCTTGTACATTCAGTATCCATCACTGGGGCTCACCAGGCTCCTTGTGTAATACACCCAAGAAAAAAAAACTAAGAGAAAAGGAAGCCCAAGAAATTGTTGGTCACCGTCATCTAAATGTGCACTATATTCTTTCTACACATGCTGCACCTCAAAGGGACACTGAGGTCAAATAGGAGTTTGCCTGTATCGACAGGCTACTGCATACTAACCACAAAGAGACCACTATCGCTGAAAAGGGAACTTTTATAAGCTATAAAATCTAAAAAACTACAGGCGTTGCTATCAGCAGCCGATTTTACGAATAAACTTCGTGCTTTGACACCGATTTGTGTGCAGATCCCAGATGTTACGCTACACCCCCATTCACTTGAAAACGATGACAGTTTGTCCGTTTGGTAAAGACGCCACGAGCTTGAATCAATCAACGGGAAGATTTTTTAAATCCAATTTTCTCTCGGCTATAAATGAGTCTTTTTTCCTGCCGGACAAGCATCAGATAGCCAGAAAGAGCTTGGGAATAAATTTTTTTCTGGGAACAGTTATGGGATCGACGTGTTCTCAGGGTTCCTTTAACAATCTAGATCACTTCCTGCCATATCACTTTTGCATCTTACATTCTACCTTGGCTGAAGACTGCCTGGTTGATGTGAGGTTGTCAAGTTTATGCCCAGTCGAAAAGTGTGTCACTGCAACGCCATGAAATTCACTACATGTCGTGAACTGAAAATAAATGACATAGCCCATATTTCACGAACCTAGTAGAGCTCCGATCTGGAAGCTATTCAAGGTCCATAAGATGTACAAGGTATTCGTGTCTGTGCCTTATGTTGGTCTTCCCCTGCCCACAAAACCAGCACTATAAATATATTGTGGGTTTGCTTTTGGCAAGGTTGTCGTGCTGCTCTTCGGTGAGCCTTGGTGGCCTGATCTGTGTAATTGTAGATTTTGCTTTTCAAGGACCACCTGCCTGAGCACCAAGAAGAACAGGACGAAGAGGGGCCTCGTCTTCCCATCTACATTGAGGACCACATGTACGCTGTTCCCACCGTGCACCTGCCGTTGGAGAACAGTCGAAAGGTATGCTGAATCGGGCTACTCCACATAAGCACCTTTAGAGTTTCCTTGGTGTCTCTGGCTTATTTGGGTAAAGCATGTGCCGTAATGAGACTCGCTTAAGTGGTAGTTCAACTTAGGACATAGTCGCATGAAATCCCAGACATGGCTTCCATTAAATCTTGTATCTGTTGCCCGCTGAAGATGTAGTGGCTTGTAGCGACTGTCTCGGTCTATGTGTGCATATCATCTCATAAAAGGCTGAAAGGATGTCACGTAAATTAGTAGTGAACTGCGCCGTGCATCGCAGGGAAGCTTCGGCAGTGGTCCCATTGTGCAGATAGTGGCGATATATCAATACTAGAGGCTTCTAGCAGGTCCTAGCATAACAGTATCATCCAAGATGGAATTTGTCCGTACTACCAAGAGGAAGGGTTCTCTGTATGCACCGAGCGCCATATGGTCAGTGCATGCTGGCCGTACTCTTGAATTTGACACGGGTGCAGTTCGCAGCGAGCGTGCTGGTGCAAATGAGTGCTTCGTGTGCCCCAGGAATGCTTTTGGTGTGCAGATGTGTAGGTGGAGCGGGAGTGTAAGCGGTGCAAATACGAGTTCGTAGTGAGCTTGTCATGCTGGCGTTCCACACAGCCTTCAGTTGTGCACACTTTTGTGGCCGTGATGTTGTTGTTCTCCAGCACTTCCTGCAAGAAAAGTTGTCAGCGCAGTGGGTTGCTGCAGTGAGTAGGGACACTTTCCAGCCTTCAAAAACAACACTGCTCTGCTCAGATCACTTCCGTAATGATGGCTACCATTAGAACATGTTTATAAGGCTTGTAGTAGAGCTGTCAGTCAAGTCTGCTTCACTGAGGCCGGTGCAATACCATCAGTCATTGATCAGTTAATGGGGCTTGCCACCACCACAAAGAACAGCTCATGCTGAATAGACATATACTATCTCAGTGCATGGGATTTCTTCTGTTTATCCTCCATGGAAATGCAGCTGCCGCATGAGGATCAATTGAACCCGCAAACTCGTGCTAAAGAGCTCGATGCCATTGGCCACCACAGCAGATGCTATGTGCTTTTGTGCCTTAGCCTTTAGCTTTACCATTTGGTCATATTGTAGGTTGTCTTAGCATATCACAATCTGCCTCCTCTCGGAGCCCTGGGGAGGGGCTCCTGATGTGACAGTGCGGAGCTCACTGTGCTAAAACTGTCAAATATGAATCCTTAAAGACAGATGAAAAGCCGAAACAGAGAACAAGGCCAAGCAGCAATAAGCTTTGATTCCTTCCTTTGACTATCTGTGGGATGGAAACAATGTTTGTTGTCTCACTTCTTTCCTGCCTTGAAAACGTTTCCGGACACCATCCAGGAATATGTAACAAGTGAAGGTGGGCTAGTTGGTGGTTGACAATGGAGTGCATATTGCAACCGCGTGTCAGGTGTATAGGCTTCTCATTCTCTTTGAGAGACTCGACTGCTCTCTCGTGTGGGCTTAATTGTAGCCTATAGTCTATTGCGAAGGCTATCAAATGCATTCACGCATACTAATCAATATCCGAAATTTGACACTGCCTGTGTTTTAGTACTGTGGCATTGGGGGGGGTGGGCATAGAAGCGTTGGTACAGGTACCAACGCTAATGTCATGGTAGTCATGGCCAGTTGCAGATAGCAATGAGAGTCGACATCATACATTTGCAGCATACATTTCAAATTAGAGTTGTTTCTGCATCTTTCTGTTCAGTTTGTGCATGATATTCGTGTTCAGGAGGAAATAACATATCAGTTGGCTATTTCAGGTAACTTTTTTGTGAGAGCTCTCCAGCTTGCCTTTAAGGCAACATCTGATCAATTGCTGCCTAATTTAAAAGCTTCCCTTTCAGTCTTCTTTTTTCTCTCTTCATCTGACGTGTCCTGGTTCTTTCGTATTTCAGCAAACAGCGCAGAAATTCACAAGCTTCAAGATTGACCCTGACGACCGAAATAGCATCGTCATGAACGTTGTGGATGGCGAGGTCTGTGGGAAGATTATGTGCTTTGCTCAAACTTTGGTGCAGATAAGGCATATATTAGAAGAAGGGTTGTAAGCTGCCAGTTTTGTTTGAACAAGTATGTTTCATAGTGGGTGCAACTCCTTGCCTGGCGACTTCTTGTGGTTCTGCCTTGGGCAGTCTCGTTGTGTTTGTTTTTAATTCTGCTGTCATAAAATTCTTGACAGAGACAGAAAAATGGCAGCATTTAAAATATTTCTCATTTTTTTACTTGCATGTAAAAAATCACAAGCACTTACCAATGCTACCCTTTATAAACACTGCACTGCTTGCGGATCTTATCATCTGTTGCTGTGTGCTCCTTGGCAGCTGTAATCAAAAGTGTTGTTATTCTCAGTAAAGAGATGCCAGCCTATGTGTGCATGTGTCCAGATATAAGTAAACATTATTTACACTTCCGCGAATGCTGAAGAACACGAAAGAGACCATGCAGGTAACTGTCATTCCATTTCAGGTCATTCTTCGCCAAAGTCATGCAGGACCTTACTCTTGCTCAGGCTACTGCTTGAAAGGATGTGGTTGTCTGTAACTAGGATTAATGTTCACAGTGTCAGAACTGTAAATGATACATGTTTAATAATCAAAGCAGTAAACTGCCATACACAAGATGTTGACATGATATTGGCAAGGGTTGGGGCCAAGCAGTGCAAAAGCAGCGAATACAAACACTCGCATTGGGACTGCTGCAAAAACTGCATTGAAGTCAGTGCCTGGATTACATAATTGCAAAATACATACACACTGTGGTGGCTCAGTGGTTAAGGCGCTCGTCTATTGAGCCTGAGTACCTGGATTCTGAACTCGACGGCAACGGCTGCATTTTGATGGAGGGGAAATGCAAGAGGCACCCCTGTGCTGTGCGATTTCAGTGCACGTTAAAGGTCCCCAAGTGGTCGAAATTATTCCTGATCTTCTTTCACTCTCTTCTTTATCCCTTCCTTATAGCGTGTGGTTTGGGTACTGGGTCATTTCCTTTCCTAAAAAAATAAATAAACAGGTTTCAATTTTTTCATATGTTTTGAAAAATTATGCCTATCACCGCTCTCCTATTGGGATTGCAAGATAAATTAACTCTGTGGTTCTCTTGCTTGAATGTCTTGTTTGTGGTGTGGGTAGTGAGGTCATTTTGTCAAAGCTCCAAACATGCTGACAATATGAATATTATTGTGTCATATCGGTCATTATGAGTAGTGCGTGCCTTACATGCTTCTAAAGCGTAGCAATTCATGTCTCATGTTTTCTAGAATAAAAGCAGTTTACTGTACTTTTTGTCACAGCTTCTATTATGCTGATATACTTGTGTGCTAGGCCAGCTATGCTGCTGATAGATTAACTCCCATCGCCACCACCAATTGTGGTATCGGTCATTGTTAACCAATTGCTAGTTTCCTTCATTGTCTTGCTCATCTGAGTGAATGCTGGGAGGAACAAACTAGTACTCCTCTCAGTGAACCATGACCTGAAGATTTTCTTCTGTCATTTCACTAAGTGAGAATCATAGTTGCCTGATTCTAAATAGCGCCATTTTTCACAGATTGAGTCTTAAAATGGCATGCACATTACAGTGGAGTACAAAATGGACCCATTTCAGGAATTAGCCCAGCATCATTGTCATCACAAGATGATGGCTGTGCCTTTTGGCATTGGCAGTTGCCATTTTGATGGTTGTGTTAGGCCGAGCTACTTTACTCTACTTTTTGTGCTGTTTGTGTTTTTTTTTATGTTTGCGAACATGTAAAATAAGGCGTGTGCTACGATGAGGGGCACATTAGGATTTACTAACTACAGTATATTTATTTGCCATCTGTGGCCTGTACTTGTGCCTATTAAATGCTCCAGATTAAGACAAGAGCGCCTAACGCTTCAGGGAAGAGTTTGCAGTTGCTAGTGTTGCCGTTTAATCAGAGGCACTGATTGAATGCTCCCGCCTCCAGGCCATTGCTAGCCACTGTATTTTTATTTGCGTAAATGTTGACCTGCTGTGTTGACCAAATCATGTCTGCAGGGGGAAGCACTGAATGCTTTGGGCCAGAGTGCCATTCCCACCATGTAACAAACGCATGGCAGTGTGCTTTGAGTCGGCGCTGTTTTCTGTCATACTTGGTGGCCTGTTCTGTTTCTGGATGTGCATTTGCCTTCCCTGAACTCCGATGTGCGACTCGCCGACAGGGCTCTCAGGACCCAGTGGCGCTGAAGGCGGCCATGGAAGCGGTGGAAGCGGCGCTGCCACTCCTCCAGCTGAGTCAGCAGCCACCACTCCACCACACCCAGGGCACCACGGTGGCGGGTGGCCAGACCATCACTTACGTCACCGTGCCGGCCTCGTCGTCCTCGGCAGCGGGCGGGGCCGTTGGTGGCAGCAGAGAGCAGCCGACGATGCCTGCAGGGACCACCTTCACCGTGACAACCATGCAGGAGCCCACGTCCACCGAGGTCACCATATACCCGTCCTCGTACCCCGAGGACAGCTTGGATGAAGAGTACGTTGATGAACCGTTTGATGAGCCGTCGCCGAGTCGCAGCGGCCGACTCTCCAAGGTTCGCAAGGGGCCCAGGCTGATGCAGGTGAGGCCATATCCCACCTTGTTTTGGTAGTGGCTGAGTGAAGTTCGCGGTGCCGTGTTTTGTTTGCTGCATCCGGTCGCTTTATGGGAATGCCCATTAAGTCCCTTTTCTTGGGCCCTCCGCACAACCGCACAGAAAGGGGTCAGTGAACCCAGCGGGAGAACGGAGGCGCCGAATGGCGGGGGATTACAGGAGACGTCAAACTCCCCTCATGGACTCAGTCGTTAGGCGGCATCCTGTGTGCACGTGTGTACGGCGAGGCTGACCCGCGCCACAATGCGTGGCTCTTTGTACCATGTCTGCAGCGGCATGCTTTGACATATTGTCACGCTAGCTGCAGGCATGAGGAGCGACGACGAGAAACAGATGAGTTGAAATGGCGTTCCTCGAACTTGGCGGCAACCGGACGTTGGGAAAGCGAGTGTTCGCGAAGCTCGCAGCGGGAAAGCATAATTATCCGAAATCGTGATGGTGGAAAGTGTGCATATGTGTACAGTGTCGTGATGAGTTACCTTCTTTCCCCAATCATTCATTGGTTGTGTTATTTTTTTCCCCAGTTGCTGATTGGTGGTATTTTCCTTTCCCCAATAAGTTATTGGGTGGATGTTTGTATAGTACTTGATTGGTTATTCTCCAACCGAGGGCGGGGACATGGGATTTAAAACCCGCTGCTTCGGCAGGACCGAGGGCTGGTTTCGTCACCTAGAACTGCGAGCCAGTCAAGTGTAAATATGTTTTCTCCTTGCTTGTATCCTCCTTTGTGCTTTTAATTGTTATAAAAAGTTAACCTCTCCTAATGTGTCCTCTTGCAATGTGATTGAGCAATTCGAATCTTCAAGACGTCAAGAATCCTACAACAATCATCATTAACTAAATTTCCCTCTACGAGATCAAGGGGGAATCCAACTGGCTGGTTTTCACACATTTTGTTTATTGAGTATGCCCCTACAGTTGCACCTGATATATATGAAGTGGAGTATTTCATTTCATTCATTTCATTTATTTCATCCTTAAAGGCCCAAGGGCATTACATAAGGAGGGGGCTACAATTCATATAGAAGAAGCATAAAAAACACACGCACAATGAACACACACAACAAATTTCAAAAGCTAAAGAGAAAAAAAATAAAGAAAAAAGATAAAGGGTTTACAAGTGCAGTGAAAGCATACAAAGAAAAAAAATTCGCTTGCGGCAGCGAGCACAGATGAAAGTCAATGATCAACACGTGGTAAAAAATGACAAGGAATTCACTTATTCTGAAGATGACGGGCCAGTTCTGTACGAAAAGATTTTGAATCGTTGCATAAAACTATGTCGTTAGGTAGGGCATTCCAGAGTGTTATTGCATTGGGGAAAAATGAACTATTCATTGCTAATGTGCGTGTCTTGATACTGGCTATGGGGTGGCTATGGCTGAGGCGACTTGAAGTTCTTATCGGGGATTTTAGAAGTGGGTGTCTTGAAGCTGGATGATGGAAGAAGTTATGAAGCAGGCAAAGACGTGAAATTATGCGGCGTGATTCAAGTGATGGGAGGGAAAGAGAGCGTTTGAGTGCAGTGATACTAACTTCTTTGGAATATTCAGAGGTGATAAACCTGACGGCGCGATTTTGGATGGCCTCGATTTCGGCTGAAAGGTATGCTTGGGATGGATGCCAGATAGATGATGCGAATTCAAGTTTGGGGCGGACGAATGTTTGATAAGCCAGTTTTTTAACATCTGGAGATGCTGATTTCAGGTTTCGCCGGAGATAACCTAGGACACGAGAAGCATCGGAACATATCGTTTGGACGTGAGTTACCCAAGATAGTGTCGATGTCAGATGTAAACCAAGGTACTTGTAGGATGTTGTTGGAGCAATCGGAACCGTGTTAATGCTGTAAGTGTGCTGGATTACAGTGTGCTTGCGAGAGAATGACAAGAGTTGACATTTTTCAAGGTTTAAGGGCATGAGCCATCGGTTGCACCATGTAGCTATTGCATCAATGTCTTTTTGCAGGAGGTGACTGTCAGTGGGATGACGAATGGGGCTGTATATGACACAGTCGTCTGCAAATAGACTGCTTCCACTCCTGCGCCATTCTGTGCCACATGGGATTTGTTGCGCCATCCTGATAAATATGGCCCAAATTGTGCCTTACTACGTCGAAATGAATGTCTTGGCCAGTGATCATAACGCCAGGCTTTATGGCCAGGCTTTATAGCCAGGCCTTCTAGCCAGGCCTTCTAGCTAGGCCTTCTAGCCAGGCCTTCTAGCCAGGCCTTCTAGCCAGGCCTTCTAGCCAGGCCTTCTAGCCGGGCCTTCTAGCCAGGCCTTCTAGCCGGGCCTTCTAGACAGGCCTATACAGGCCTTCTATACAGGCCTATACAGGCCTTCTAGACAGGCCTAGAGAGGGAATGCACCTGGTCCTACCTGTCTCATTACAGCCATTCCCGAAGAAAGAAACTGAAGTGTGTTGGTCTTCCATAAATATTCACATTTAGTGGTCCGTTGGTCTCTACGAAAAGGAAGTAAAATGGGAAAAGCAAGCGAGAAATTCTGTCACCTCCGGTTACTGGAATTTCGGTCAGTAGAGATCTGTGTGACACATTCACGCATGTCCTTTGATATATAGTGCAATTATCGGCAAACATCGTGACTGCTTGCCCGCACAGATCATCCTAAATTTAGCTCATTGCCATCTGCGTCATGCCACGTGGAGCATCGGAGAGCTGAATGAAGAATGTGCTGCCCAAAATACTATTCTTAGATTTAGGTGTGGATTTAGTCAAAATTGTGTACTGCACCATTTTGTGCAGATTACCACGTTTTGCACGAACCCTCTGGCAAAATTGCATGGCAAATTTTGGGACTGTTGAAAGTACTATATTTGAGTTACATTGAGATGAGCAACAGCACTGAATCTGCGTGGCATTGGGCCCCGTAGGGAGTCATGGAGGCCGCAAAGTTAACGAATTATATCTGGTCAGCAGTGCACTAGCTGTTCAAATTATCTGTTTAAATTAGCAGTGCAAATTTTAGGACCTCAGAAAATTTTCAGGTGAACCGGGAACCAGGAAATGCAGCAGTTGGGAGCATGACGCTTGGGTTCTGCTGTTTTAGGCTTAACATGACTGAGCTTAAAAATTCCTGCTTTCTGTGCTAGTGCGGGCTTTGCTGACCCTGACACATATGGTGATTCTGACTGAGGACACCGTTTTAATGAGAATGCATGCACTGCAATTAAATGGACAAGCCTGGAATTGGGGCCATCAGCAGCATTTGCGAAGTAAAAATGTACATAAACCGTCTCGACTGAGGGATTCCTTTGAGGCAGTCAGAGTCTGAGTTCAGTTTCTTCGCATTATTATTATTGTCTGTTGCAAGACTGGCAGCCTGAGGGGCTAGCCACATCTAAAAATGGAGCATAGCTGTTCTAAAGTGCTCCAAATTGACAATTCTGCTGCTTCAAAGTGCTCCAAGAGTGCTATGACTGCTCCAGAATGCAGTTTTTGGGTGCTGCGATAATTGGTGCAAATCATTTTGCCACTTGCATCGCTGCATGTAGAATGAACCCAATTCAGAAATATGAAAAATGCTGTCCCAAAAAGAAGTAATGTAAACAGGGAGTGGTACTGATTTTGCTTAATCTCCAAAAAGTGATGGGTATGGATAAACTGCAAGCTCTGTTTGAATTGCACCGTTTCGAAGAGAACTTTTGTCCTGGTTTGAGATGAAAACATCAAACTTGTAGATGTGCGGACTGTTAGGTGGCGCATATTGGTGCCTCATAACAATATATTTATTTTGAGTTTTATGTTTCTGTGCAATAATGCAGAATCTTTCTGTTTAATCTGCAGAATTTAAAGTTTTATGCCACAGAAAATTTTAGTTTAAGGCATGACATATTATGAAGGGCAATTTTGAAAACAAAAATATAACGTGCAATCAATACCTATAGAGCTTACTCACTAGACGTCAACAGTGTGGCGTGCCTATGCAGGCAACATGGTGCGCATTAAGGTGGCGGCCGCATCGCGCCATGTTCAGACAGCCCTGTTGTCCGGCAAATCCGATAATGACACTCACCCGCCCCAAGGCATGGTAGAGGGTAGTTTTGTTAGTACGCTTTGACACACCCATTAGAGAAGCAGGGTGCTTGGCACCTAATCATGCACCTTAAGCTGACCTTTGCGCTTTGACGTGTGCAGTCACTGGTACTGGTTGTAGCAACGCTGATGTCACTGTCAAATAAAGCAGCTTTCATTGTCGAAGCAGCGTTGTCAGTTTGTTCCAATTTCAGGCCACAACGAAGCTAACTATATACTGTGTGCCAGCCATGGTGATAGTACTGCATAAAATGCAAGCATCTCATCAGTGCGAACAGGGTCACATTAGCATGTGTACACCTGTGATTGGACGCACAGTTCCAAAACAAGTTTTTGTAACTATTACAAAGTCTGTGTTGTCATCTCCTATTGGGACCCTCCATTCTAAATGGGAGCTCTGTAAACTGGGACGAGCTCCGTTGAAAGTATGCTGTCATGGCTGTCGCAAGAATAGTTTACACCAGTTTTGTCTGATGCCAGGTTCAATGGTCTATAATTGTGGCATGAAACAACTAGAATTTTAAAATTTTGTTTGGATCATTGTAGGTACAAATTAGCAATGTGTGCACTATCATGGCTTGACTACATTTCGCTGAGTGTAAAAAAATGGTGTGCAGGATTTCCTGCTGCCTCACCTAGACAGTGGCACCTTTGGCGAGCGCTTGCAGTGGGTCGACCGCGCCAACGGCATCTTCCAGATCGGCTGGTACCACAAGAACGCAGCTCAGTGGACAAATGATGACTGCGTTGTGTTCTTGGTGAGTGCCTTCCCGTGAGAGATTGCCCTCAGTGCTTGCATGCATGTTTGCATGCAGCTGTGTTCAAGTTGTCTGCCAGTTTTAGCTGACAGCTTTGCACAGGGGATCGAAGTTTGCTAGGTTAGTTTCTTGAGTGTTTGATGGTTGCATACTACAGATAATCTACATGTCCAGCAGCCCCTGCCCTTTTTTTTTATTTTTTTGCATTGTAATTTTCTGCTAACTGCTCAGTGCCGAACCTCCTACAGAACATGCTTGTACCATTGGGAGAGGAGAAGCATTCTGCTCTCTAGGTGTACAGGGTCTGTATGAAAGAAGAGCGTTTGAGCATTAAAGTAATGGTTACTCCATAATTATTTGAGGAAAGTGTAATTTTTTTCTGTTTTCTAGTTGGTAGTTTGTCTCTTGACGTGTGGCCCGCCACGGTGGCTCAGAGGTTACGGTGCTCGGCTGCTGACCCAAAAGATGCGGGTTCAATCCCGGCTGCGGCGGCTGAATTTCGATGGAGGCGAAATTCTAGACGCCCGTGTACTGTGTGATGTCAGTGCACGTTAAAGGACCCCTAGGTGGTCAAAATTTCCAGAGGCCTTCACTATGGTGTCCCTCATAGCCTGAGTCGCTTTGGGACATTAAAGGGACACTGAGGAGAAATTGAAGCTGGCTTGTATCGACAGAATACCAGCTCCTGATTACAAAAACGCCACTCATACGGACAACAAAGCTCTTGTAACGTAGAAAAGAGCAAGAACCAAAATACAGGTATCGCCGCCACAGGCCAAACTCGCAAGTACAAGCGTGATGACGTCATAGGACAAAGCAGTGTTGCTAGAACCAATGGTTCTAGCACCTCTAGGACCCGATACGCCACAATTCCCTGAGGCACAGCCAATGCATGCGCAAATGTCCTTGACATCGCCAGATGGCGCCACGTGCCCGGCAGCTACGCGCGCTCCTGAAGCATCGGGACCAATCAGCGCCTGTTTTCCGGCAGTAGGCGGGCTCCCGGTATTCCGCTAGCGGTAACAAGGTACACGGTATGCTAAAGGTGTCTATTTGCGAGAACTTCGTTGACGACTTCGAGAACGAGATCTATCGTAACGCTGGCAAAACGCCAGTGCAAACGTAATCGAAGCGACTGTAGCGACGGCCGCAATAGCCGATAGATGCCTTCAACGTGTGGCCGGCGGTAGCTTTCTTTTCGGCTGCTGCTAGGCCGCACTGCTGGCCGCCAGAAATCACGGAGTCTGCGGTACGTCATGCGCACACCATGTTTCACGTCACTTAGTCCTGTGTCGTCATAGGAGAATCCCAAGTTTGAATCAGAGCGGCGGGAAAAACTTTTTCAACTTCGAATCCAAATTTCTTAGAAATAAATGCATCTTTCGCTGCCAGCCAAGTGGCAACAAAGCCATGACATGCCGAACTATTGGATTTTACTATAAAAAAAATATTAGTAGTGCTCTCCTCAGTGTCCCTTTAAACCCCAATAAACCAATCTTGTCATGTGAAAGCCCAAAAGTCATTTTCAACTTTAGTATGGAAATAACAATAAAAAAATTGCCTTTTTGTGTGAACTGTTTGTTTCTTTTCAAATTGGAGGGATTTGTTCATCTGGTGATGTCATTGAGCGCCCATTAGGTTTTTCTTTTTGAGATTGCGACTCTCAGAACATAGCAGGATATTGCCATAGGAGCTGTATCTTCAGACTGACTACAAAGCTAGCAGTTAAAGAAGTGTTGTCTAGGAACAAAATTTCCCAAAATTTCGTAGAAAGAGGAAAAGCAGCGCCGTGTTACTTTCTTAAAGAGCACTTTGTTCACCACAGCAGTGTAATAAGATAATCACGTACGCTATTGAGCTTCTAAAGGGCAATTTTTGAAGGTTTTCCTCATGTGCTATAAGTCAAATTTCTGCAACTGAATCTGCAGTTTTGGCCAATTCAATGTTCAAACTTGGGGCTGTTCCTGGTGTAGATGAATAATGCTGTGCCTCATTTCTCACTATTGGTGACTGCTTGAAACTCTATGACCTTGAGGTGCTGAAGTTCTGAAGCTGGAATATGCCTTTATGCACACCCACTGGGCAACGTGTGAAAAATTTCTCTGCTATCAAGAAAACTGGTTCTAAACAAACGCACCTGTGTGATGCAGGTGCAACCTGCTTCTGTGAGGTGCCAGTTGCTCATGCAAAGTGGCAGGTGTGTGCTTGACAGCTGCCACATCTGCCGCTGGCACCTGCCACCACCGTAAACTGCACTTGTGTACAAGAAGCTGGCAGTTTGTTTTCAGCCAGTGAAGCTCGGGAGGGGGGACAGAAAGAGAGCCATGCACGCATAGCAGCAGTGCGAAAACACATTCTCAAAGAAGAAAATGCAGGAGCATTTATGTTAGCCTCTAATATTCATATGATTTTCCCACCAAAACTCCGATTGGAACCGGTTCCATGGCCCTTATTTGGTATGCATGAGTTGTCGCCTCCTACAATGTTCGAGCTCTTCCAAAATTTTGGGGGTCCTTGGGAACTTTTGCGAGTGGGCTGACTTCCAATTTTTTTAGGGTCCTCAGGTTTTCGACTTTGCCGGTGCCCTATGATTGGCCCGCTGGTGGTCATGTGACCCTGATGACGTCGCGACCCTCTCGATCGCATTCATAGACTGCAGGGAGTCCTCATACCCCTACTGGCACAATGCTGTAGGGGGTTAAGCGATGCGCCGCTGCCCTGGCAGGTGGGATTTGTGAGACTCGGGTTATTGCCACCTTCCATGGTAGGCAGGTTGTGATGACATCACAAGGTCACGTGACCCCTCTCGACCAATCATTAATTTGTCACCTGCCACGGTGGGCAGTTTGTCAACCCTCTAGACCAGTCGGGGAATTTTGTGACAGAGAGGCTAGACATTTTTTGTGAGACCACAGCCTAAGTGCTGTCACATTAAAATGTTTGTGGTAGGGCTTTCTTATGCTGTTGGGCATGTCTCCGCCCATCTTAACTGCACCTTTTCTAGAGGCAAAAGTGGTGTGGCCACTTTCTCCCTCGTTGAATGTGATCACACTTGCTTTTGTGTGATGTGTGCGCAGGAATGGGACAAACTGAAGAAGCGTCCTGTTGCCCAAAGTCCACACTACTGGATGGAGGCCAAGCAGCGCTTCCGGGCTGCCCTGGGTAAAGTCTCGTATGGATGGACGCCGCCGGACAACGAACAGTTCAAGAACGTCAAGGTGAGCGCTTGCTGCTTTTGCCTGCACTCTTAGCGTCGGCAACTGCTAACCCGCAGCAGATTGCGAATGTGCACATTGCGGCATTATCAGGCGTGCGAAAGGAGTAGTCATGATGATCATTCTTGTTAGATCCTTCCTACATTACCCCACTTTTAAAATCAAGGCAGAGTGTACAAGAATAAAAAAAAAAAACTGGGTCATGAGAAAACTTTGCCTATGGCGAAGTTTTCAGCACAAATGCAGGCATCATCGTTGTGTTCTTCTGTCCGTGCACATTCAGAACTCAAATGCCACTGCATCTAAAGCGGCATGCGTGCACTTTCAACGATGTATTGGCAATTGCTGGCACATATCTCGTGGCCAGTGGAATCTCCAAGCCATGTCAGTGCCGACACTTCTGGAATAAAGTGATTTAGCTTTCCGAAAGTGCTTAAATAGCAATCTTGCCAAGTGCTGGCTTCTGTATTTTGCAGGCCTTAATATAAGTTGCTATATAAAGGCTTGCAGGGATATCTTCACAATGTAGGGCGGTGGCCACCCTTGTGTCCACCCATGCTGACTACCCATGTGTTCACGGGTGGCCAGCTAGAATAAATGAGCTTTTACTCTACTAAGGAAAGGTACTCCCAACAGCACTCATTTGGTTTCACTCAAATAGAGAGCTTCATTTTTCTTAATATTTTGTACATTTTTTTTTTCTGTACCATCCTGTGTAAACCTTTGAGGCCAATAGACACCCTAACTGGTGAGCTTTAATTCCTTTGTGCAACCATTGCTCTTCAAGGGGAGATGTGAGTTGAGAAACGCTGATTTTTGACTGCGAGAGTGAACCCACATGTTGGGCATTTTATTCGCGAAACTGTCACCGCACTAGAGATCAGGAATGCATCAAGTTGGCGAAACTTAGACTTTGGTATAAGAAAACTTGTGGACGAGCCTCCTTCAGAAGGCCAAACACGTGCAGATCTTTCACTTCTCACAGCGTGCAAGGGCCCTTGAACGCCATCCAGGAAGTTTTCAAGTGCGCGTACCATTTTCGACTTTCATGAGGGTCCACTATTCTGGTAGTTTCCTGAACTAGCAAGACAAGGCTTATGTCCTAAACTTTCACAAACAGTGCTGGACCGGTATGGTATGTGCATTTTTGCTTTAGGATCTAAATATACAATATTGTTCGCACCCACACATTTGTGTAAGCAGGGCCGAAAAATACTTTGCCCATTTCTGGCCCTGCCCTGCTGGAGGGCTGAACTGCCTCCTCATTTGTTGGCTGTTTCCTCATTTCACAATGCATTTGGTTGCTAAATCTGATAAGAGTTCTTAGAAGGTATCTGGGCAAAATTTCTAGTTTAAGTATTTTATTAATGAATTAATTAAATGAACAAATACTGCAGCTACGCAGGATCAAGTGGACAGACGACATGAAGCCACCGCTGGGTGGTCAGTGGAAGCCACGGACTACAACAGCCACCACGGTGGTGCCCACGGCAGGGAGGGTTCACCGGCCAACAATCAGCCGCATCCAGCGGTTGGTGGTGCCTGAGCCTGCGGAGGAGGAGGAAGAAGAGGAGGAGGACGACGCAGACTGTGGCATCAACGGCGGACCGGCAGTGTGCCACCAGTGCGGCTACATCACGCGGAACCTGCGCGTATTCCTGCGCCACCGCATGATGCACCGGGACGTGCGCGCCTTCTTCTGCCGTTACTGCCCGCAGCGCTTCTGCCTGCCAGAGAGCCTCTTCTTGCACCTGCAGGTGAGAAGCACATTGAAGCGAATGAAAGGTGTACCTTGCGGTAGTTCCACTTGGGACGTAGTCGCATGAAATCCCAGATTCAGCTTTGATTGAACCTCGTGCATTTAGTGCCCGCTTACGACGTTGTGGCTGATCGCGATCGCCTTGGTTAGCCATGAAGTGAGTGCTGAGTTACTTGAATCTTGGCAGAACCACGCGAATGTTTCGTGATAAGAAAACACGTCTCACGATTGCAATGAGCAACCACAGTTGATACAGCGCGCCACGCTCCAGAACTGTCGACGCATTTACGCAGAAAACGTAGCAGCCTCCGCAGCTTTCGCTTTTATAACGTCACGCTATGTGGCACTACAACATTTCATAGTCAAAAGCAGTGAAACATAAGACTTGGGACGAGCAGTGTGTGCGCCCATCGCCGCCGCTCGGCTGTTTGCGCGGTTCCGGCGCCGGTAACTGTCAAGCGTTGGAAGCAGGGGCAGCGGAGTGTGCCATTGCTGTGAGGCAGAGTCCGTTTCCGATGGCACCAGTGGCTGTGAAGACCAAAGATGTGGACTTGTGGAATGAGGCGGGTCCCTTAAAGGCCAGTCAGTGGTGGTGGCAGCATGACCGCATGTTTGGTGAGAGAAAATGTCTCGTAATTTGCTATATGTTATTCCCAACCAGACAGGCAATTCTCTCGGAATGTTTAGTTACTGCTGTCCTCTAGCCCGGCTGTAGTGCTTCCAACTCCCCTGCTCTCGTAGGTGCATTGTGCGAGCCGTGGCAGAGATGGTGACAGCTGCTGGCATAGAGCGATCGCCAAATATCTCCGCCTTTATGGCTTCGAGTGATGGAAGTTTACAGTGAACATTTTCAGGGTGATTTCACCTACATTTATTTTGTTTTGATTTCCGTTCTGCGTTGTTCTTCCGAGTCTTCACATAAAAACTGGATATAACGAAAACTTGCTTGTAGGGAAAAATGTGGACTTTTCACAATTTTTTTATATCCAGGTTTACCTATATTGCGTTATTCAGAACAGAAACTGTGCTGCTGCCAGAAACTTGCAGAAACTCTTTATAGTCATAGTGCTGAAACTTGGGTGCCAAGATGGATTGGCAGTCGCATCTTTGTTAGTGACCACTCTTGAAACAACTCCGTTGCACTTGATTTCTGTGTCACGTCTGGCTTCTTCCAGGTGCACACGGAGAAGCACCCCTACACCTGCTCGAGCTGTGGCGTGCGCACCCGGCTGCTGCTGCAGCTGTGGCGACACGAGCTGCGCAGCCTCGCGCAGCGGTTGTGTCTTTGCCACCGCTGCGGTCTCATCTGCCACATCCGTGAGAACCTCCGCCAGCACCTGCTCAAAGTGCACAAGGTCTCCGTGAGCTCTGCATTCTGCACCAAGCCCTTCCAGGTCTGTCCCGGGCCCAGCACACCCGTCGGAAAGTCCAAGACCAAACCTTCCCAGGCAGCCACCGCTGCCAGGAAAACAGTGACCCAGCCCGGTGGGAAAGCAGGCATGAAGAAGGAGCCTGGCGTGGCAACAGGTAAGCTGAAGGGAAAACCAACGGCAGCAAAATCAAGAACGAACAAGGCAGGCCAGGTGGCTAAACCAAAGTCAGCAAAGCCGGGAAGGAAGAAGAAAGGGCAGGCGCAGTCAGCTGCCAGCAAGCTGAAACCTGTTGCTGCTAGAGCCAAAGCACCGGCCAGAGAAGGCAAGGTGACCAAGCTGAAGCCTCCCAAGCCTTCAGCAGCAGCTGTCGCCAGGCCGAAGCCATCGGCCAATGGAAAGTTTTCATCCACCATGGCACCAAGTGCAAAAAGGTTGAAGAGAGACCAAGAAGAAACCAAGTTTGGCTGCATCGTGGTGTCCAGCTCCAACGGCGATTCGAACCAGATGTCGGACGTACAGCACGACGAATCCGAATCTGAAGTTGTGACGAGCGGTGCCGTGACAAGTAAACTAGACATTTGTGTTGGGGGCCCTGTGCACACAGCAAGAAAGTCGGTCCCGAATACGGCCACGCCGGTGGCCACGATAATGGCATACCAGATGCCTTCGGGGGAGGTGACGCTCAGCATGCCGGTGCCAGCCATGCCAACCTCCTTGGAGCAGGGCAGGCGAAGAACGCAGCGCGTTCGTACCCCAAAGCGTAAGATTGATGCCTGAAATTTGCCGTCATCGAGCTGGAAGGATGCTGGCATGTATTACCGTATTCACTCGTATAATGGATGCAGTCGCACAATAAAAGCACCACCTATATTAGTCAATAAATTCTGAAAAATTTTAGTTGACCACCATTCTGAAAGTTGAAAACCACACTGTCTAAACAAACACCAATGCAGAAGAACAAGGAACAAGTGCTAAAAGGCATACCTTATTTATGCATGTAATTTGTTTACTTTTTTTTAATTGGGGTTTAAAGAAGGGGCTTCACAAATTATGCGGAGATTTTGCGATCATGTCCTAAAAAAAATCCACAAAGGTTGTAATGCAATATAATGCAATATACACTGTGTGCTGCCACCTGTACATGTCGACCCCAAAACTCGCACCCTTCATTGGCAGAAAAAGGTAGATTTAAAATATAGGACACATACGCCCTCCTGCCCCGCCACATGTTATGTAGTTCCCCACAGGATGGAATGACTGTGTGTGCGCTGCTCAAAGCAAATAAACGTGCAAAGGTACAATAAAAAAGCCAGCAGTTACAGGCAAATGGAAATAAAAAGTGACAAAGCGCTGTTGCATGCGGCCCAATTGGCTAGTGGCAAACCAAACAGCAAACGGTTCGGTAGCTTCAGATTATGGCATGCGCCAGAGGTTACTGGAAGTTTTCTCTCGCAGCCGTTCGTCCAAGAAAGCAACCACCGGCAAGAGCGATCCCGGTGAATGGTTTGCCAAACAATACGACCCCTTGCCACTTGCATCTTTCGTAACCGCGATCGGCAACGCGGCCGCGCTGATCTTTCTAAGCCTGCTCTGCGTGCATGTTTGCAGTCTGGTGCAGCAAGGGTGCTCAATGTGCTAGTAAAAGTTTTTTTTTTCAAAAACCCGGGGTGTGCAAATTACGCGAGAAAGTACTGCATACCTTCTCATTAGCACTTGGTCCTTGTTACGCCTTAGTGTTTGTTTTGACGGTGTTCTTTTAAACTTTCTAAACCATAAACCTTGAACCTTCCAACCTACAAGTTCCGTTCAGTAAAGGTTACCCTGCATTATAGATGTGCCTCCCAAATTATCTAGTTCTTGAAAAAAAAAAGTATGTTCATTGTGCAAGTAGATACGGTAAGATGCAGGCCAGCTTGGAAAACGTTTTCTACTTTTTGTACAGTCTTTTCATAATGCCCATCTGTACGGTAAGCTAATGTCGTGCTAACACGTTGCCCTGTTCTGCATTGCCAAACAGAAGGACAAGGGGAAAGAAAGAACTGTGAGTACTGGGTAAAAGTGCAGTCTTTACTACTCGTAGTTGCGCTCAGTATCACAGTCACAGCAGTCCATGAGAGGCACCTTCACCTGAACTTTGATAGGTAAAACAGCACTGGAAGGAATTGCTCCACACAACCAAGGAAAACCATAGAAAAGGAAGGAGACAAAAAAGGATGTGACAGGTGATGCCTGTATTGTGCATCTCTTACATTTTATTGCATCTGTAAGCATACTGTTCGGTGGGTTCAAACATTAACTAGCCTGAAAGGGTGCATCGTTTTTGCTGATTTTTTTTTTTAACTGCTTGTGGCAGGAAAGTTGTGACAGCCGCACTTGGTCATGTGCAAGTTTCAGAGTTTGGCGGCAGACTTGTGTAAGTTCTTTCAATGCTTTAGGTTGCTGCTTTGACCAGAAAGAGAGAACATTGCTAGAAGCAGTGCCTTGTTTAGCATTTGCACATATTCATTTCAAGCGCCTTCGGGACATAATGTCATTGATGACATTAATACATGTGTACACATCTCAGCAACGCTTGCTGTGTTAAATTGGTAAAAACCGTGACTATACATTGTTTTCTTTGGTTTACAATAGTGTCACGTCTGTTTTGCATTTGCTTTTTTCGGTCGTGTGGAGGTGCTTTGGGGTCCAGCTCCTAGCACTTTTCAACGGAAGTTTTTGCACATTTTGTGGTAGGGGTGGTATTCACTGAAGTGGTTGCCTGTGATTTTTCATAGGTAGGCACATGCATCATTAGTTTGTGTGTGTGTTATACAGAGTTATTATAGTGTGCAGTTCCATGCAAGTGTTGTACGTGAGTAAGGCCTCTATATGTTTACAAGTTCGAAAATGAGTGTGTAAGAATGTGATAGCACAGAGAGTTAAACGCTGTCAGTCTTTTTGGCCCTGCAGTTTCATCTTTTTATCGCACCACATCAGAGCAAGAATGAGAGTTTCTTTTGAACTTGGCTCATCTGGACAACTTTTCAAACCACAGAAATAATAACCATTGTTCAGTGTTTTACTTTTTCTTTCTGCTTGCTGGGTTTTGAGAAAATCACAGCTGTACAGTTAGTATGTTCTTCCTGTCAACCCTTCATGGTCATCATCATGGAAGCATGAAAAAGAATGATCACTCTCCTGTTTCTTTTAGCAGGTATGTGATTAAGTTCATAATGCTTCACACTCTAAGTCACAGAATAACATGGGTCTACCACCTGATTTGTGTCCCTTGCTTTTTCTATTTTTAATATATGTACAAAATTGTGTTCTGTGCCAAACAATGTTATGTGTACCTCCTCACATCTCAACACATGCATTGGTGGCAACTGTGGTCAGTAGATTTCTTCTGTGCAAGTTCAAGGTATTGCTATTTTTTATAGCTAGTTTTTGATGTTGCGATATGGTGAACACTGCTGGCTCTTGTGGTAATAAAACTTGTTCGTTGCATCATCTGGTCCCTTTTATGTTTTTGTTTTTGTCGTGCTTTCCAAGAATCATTCGCATGCTGGAATGTGTGACTTCATGACATTTAATATCATTCAGTTCTACAGAGCGCATCGTGTGAGTGCAGTGACCAAAAGTTGACCAATCGCTTAGTCATGCCTTTGCAACGCCAGCATGCCATCGCCGGTGGTTGGTTTGCTGGACATTCATTCAAAGGGTAATTGGTTTCACAATTTGTGTGTTGTTTTCCACCTTGTAGTGAGAACAAAGGGTACTACTACAGTTGAAATTTCTCATGGTGTACTTCTTTTGGCGCAGTAAGGTGTGCAGACTGACTGAATATACTTCATCAACCATGAAGGTTATGCCAAGGTATTGAAAGGTTCTGGTAATACAATGATTTTAAGCAGGGCTCCTGGGCAATTACCTGGGCAGCTACGAGTTCCGTGTGCAGACGAGAGAGAGTGAAGGGGAAGAAAAGTAAAGGAGAAGGAAAATTTACGTTTATGCTTGTTGCTTAAATTTGAAAATTCTCATTTGAGACTCTAATCTTGAGGGTCTCGAATCTCGAGACTCTCAAGCTGCCGTTCGAGCGTATAAAAGTGCCGTGTCACACGACAGGCGCTACTCATCTTGGGACACACTGTCCATCAAGACCACGTCATCATATGAGTTCTTGACCACGAGGACCTTGATGGAAATGTCGGAAACCTTAGCTCGATAATATACTCGCTGAGCGGGGCCATCCCCTCCAGCCCTATACCCGCTATCCTTCCACTTCGCCACCCGGCTCGAAATCCAATGCCTTAATAGACTCCTATACCCTCTCCCTCATCCCTCCCTCTCCTCTGAAGACTCCTGCCTCCTACGGCGTCTTCAGACAAACACCTATTCCAACTTGCACCATTTACATCGCCTACACCCAACAGTTTACGAATGTCCATGGTTCAGCAGCACCCCAAGCCTAACATATCACATGGACATGTCCCCAAAAACACCACGATCTAAAGCCGTGTAATGCGGCCCTGGAGCTGTGGGTGGTGAAACTGACCAGTGCATGCCTCGACTGACAGGCAGCACTCCTCATCGTCAGAAGGTCGGCAGAAGCCTCATGAGCCCTGGGCCCACCCTCGGGCGTTTCAGCCACTATCCTTTGCAACAAACATTTACTCACTCACTTACGCTGAAGTAAAAGTGTGAATGTGACAAATTCCTGCAAAGTGCTTGCGTTTAGCATGCGTAAGCGCGCATACGCTATTCCAAAACTTCCTATATTAGAAGCACCACTGTGCAGAAAAAGTTTACGTCATAGTGCTGTGTACACAATTGCCATACCTGCCATGGTTGGCAGGCGGCTCAGTGGAGAGAGAGAAATACCCCTTGCCACTTGCGCAGGGGTCGAATTTTGATGGAGGCGAAATTCTACACGCTTGTGTGCTATGCGATGTCAGTGCACGTTAAACCCCCATAAACCATAAACAAAACATGAAGGGGAAAGGAGGTGGCTGCCACAGGAAAGAACCCCAAAATGACTACGAATGACTAAGCAAGAATTAATATGATTAGGAATGACTCGGCAAAAAGAGCAGCAAAGCTGTTCAACAGTTTTCTCAGCACATCAGCTAGAAAATAAATTTTTATGGCAAGAGAATAACCATGGTCATTCTGCCAACGCTGGCGTCGTCGTGTGAGGCTGAAGCCTCAGTGTAATTGGGAGACGAGAGGAGGAGCACCATAGAGCTCAACATAGAAGCGCCACAGGGCACCACGTAGAGTGCAAAAGTATTAATTGGGATGTGAGAGGAAAAAGGTGGCGTGGTTGATTGGGCTGATTCATGTGATTATAGTGTGCCGCCACAAGCAGAGCTCTTGGATCACACCACCCGGGAAACTCCGCTTCAAAAAATGGCCAGTTCCAGGGGACACTTCCTGGGCTTACAGTTGATGGCGCCCTCTGGAAGCGGCCTGTAAGCTGCTGCCATATGTCGCCATTATCTTTTGCTCCTTTTTCCTCTTAATTCGTCTCTTGGGCAGTCATATCTGTGAAATTTGTTAATGCACCTGTCACTGATTTTGTTGCCAGACGGTTGTGCGTTTATCAACAATCTCGAAGTCTGCAATTTTAACACAGTTTGCGTTTGGCCCACTCGGTCCGCCATTTTGTGATACATGAACCCTATGAGTTTAACTATGAGTTTAACTTTCGCACCTGGTATGATCAAAGAGCTTTTGTCACAAGAGCGAGAGGCGTATCAGAGAGCAAGAAAGGGAAAGAAACGAGGGGCCCTTGCGCTCCACGCTACAGTAGGGGGCCATCGGTACAGTTACGTTAGCTCACTACCACTTGTAAGCAAAATCAGTGACAGATGCACTAACAGAAATCCGTAGATATAACTAAAATAAGAAACGCTTTTCATAAGACAATCGGGACATTATGCTCTAAGAGCCCTTGCTGCTGGGCTAGTTGGTTTTGGCTCATATAGCAAGATCCTCAGGTCGGAGTTATGGCGCCAGAATTGCCTTTTTTATGACCTTCTGCGTGTTGCCTGCTTTGCACAAAGTCCTGCATGCGTCGCTGAGAACACTTTTCGGTCCATCACCAAGTTGGCCTCAAAGATGACTGAGCAACAGGGGACGTGCATGCTGAACTGTGCCGAGGGAAGCAAGAAAGGACAAGAAGAAGAAAGGTGGTGAAGGATTGGTGATAATGGGTGATGTACATCTGCCAGAGAAGATGAACTCTGTTTTGGAAAAAGGACCGAAGTACGCAGTGGAGCCAAAAGTGCCGTCTCAAAAAATGGCGCTTCGTCCTGTTACCTACCTATGTGTCTGTCTGTTTTTTGCGCCTAAAACCTATTCAAATAGGGACATTATGGGAAGCTGTACTTCTGGATCAAGGCACCTTACTATGCAGAAAGAAAAAATTAGGAGGGAGCATTACGTGCGACATTCCTGAAGCCTAGTCATAAAAAAAATATAATGAAAAGCATCATAGGAAAGACGCCCTCACGTGACAAGGTAGCAGTACCCAGACAACACCAAACATCCTGAGGACGTCCTCAAATGGTCCAAATGTCCTCAAGGCTTCTAAAACATCCTCAATATGTCCTCATAATGTCCTAGGTTGGATTGTCCTGGAAACGTCCTCAGAACGATGTCCTCAGGTCATACGGGTGGGTTCGGGGTCCTCAAAATGTCCTCTCGAGGACATATCTGCGAACACGCATGCATGAAAATCACCAGCAAAATATTGCATGTAATTTGCATTCTAAGATAAAGTATGCTGTCCTAGTTTTCCAGATGCATTACTGCGCGGCGCTAGTCTTGAGTCTGAACAGTTTCTCTCCCTTTGACAACTTCATGTAGAAAAGGTTTGTTTGGTTAACGACAGCAAGCCTAGTCCGCAAATTGCTGCGCGCGGAAACGAGCGTAACAGCATTCAGAATGCTGCGCATTCATGCAGGCTTTTTAATGTAAATACGTTCTACTTGAACAAAGATCATGCTTGCTGCACACGAAGTGCAAACGACACAGACAAAAAAGTTTGGGCCGCTCCGATTCGGGCACGGGTAATGCAACGTCGTACTGAACATTATGCCACAACTCGCATCGCTGCTGGTTGATGCCCTGTGAAAATAGAGTTCTGGTGTCTCGAAGTTATGAATTCCGTTCTTTTATGCGATGATGTTAACGTGCTTATCATTTCTGCTCTTTCTGCTAATCGTTTCCAGCCCTCCATGATGTAAACAGTGCCGATAGCCATGCCGCTAGCTTTTCCTTTGGCGAAAGAGCCCGAGCCACAGGCTTGAATTCTGGTGTGCCTGGGGCCCATCTGTGTGTTGCTTGTAGGCAAATTTCGATAAATAGTTTGCATTTTCGCAATAAAAAATTGTTTTTCATAGAATCAATCGTTCCGTACCTCATAAAATCGCATACCGACCGCAAAGTCATCATCATCATTATTGTGTGCGGCCAGTTTGAATTCAAGCCAAGCCTAAGTCTGCATCCACAACATCGACTCACGCAAGACACAAGTGACTCGCACGTGCGCGTTGTGGTGCGCAAATCATGGATACACGCAAAGAAAAAGTGAGTGATGCCTTTGTATATTTTCACGATGTGCGCCGATAGTCATGAGCGGCAATTTTGCCGCACAAGGAAACGAAGCGTTGACGCTATAGCCTGCGCTCGCTGCATGTGCCGAAGCTGATCCTGATCAATTGCCAAAACAGTGCAACCAGTTTGAGTGTGAATTCTGTGTGTAAGCAAACATTCTTTGCCAGACAGGACGTGTCGAGGCCTCGTTTCAGAAGCGAAGGCATTGATCCCGGGGCAGTATTGATTTTGCAGATGCAAGCGCTGATTGCAGTCAAGACCATTTTTCTCAGGGTGATGGCTAGGTTGGTTCTCAAGCGGATCACGAACGCGATGACGAGGGCATAGCGACTTTTCGACGTAAGCTTCAAACGTGGCAGTACAATCTGGGTCGTCGCATGCCGCTGCCACGTCGCTTTTGAAAGTGCTCCACAGCCACATGTGTTTTTCTGCGCTTCCTTCATCGGCGAGAGCTTAGCGGCTTAGCTAAGCTCTCCGACTCTAAACTCCGAACTCTCTCCGAGTTCTCTAAACTCCAAAAAGTCGAGTGACCGTTCCGAAATGTCGGGAGAACAGTACCGTCGTTTAGGTGTAGAAGCAGGGATACATGTTGCAGCGATTAACTTTTATGGCAGTCGCTCATGCTGAAGCGCAGTGTTGCACTGTAAGTTGTAACTTGTATGTTCAAATATTAAAAGTCATATTTGCAGCACATTATTGTACTAGTAGCATTAAGAAATTTTTGCTTCCGTGCTTGAATGCTTGAAATGAATTACACATAATCAACTGCTGACTTTCCATTTATATTTCTTTAGGCAGCACAGAAGACAGCAGCTCAGAAGAGACGTAAGAAGACCGGCACAGCACACAGGGATGGCGGCAAACAGCAGTGAAGCAACTGAAGAGCTCAGCAAATAAATGATTTTCATGAATTTTTTGCATTTTTTTTATGCAGCTTGACACCTATAACCTCCTCAGAATGTACTCAAAACATCATATAATACCCTTCTGAGGCTGTTCTGAGGATGTCCTGAGGCCGGACACGAGGACCTTTTCAGTACATTTTGAGGATCATTTGAGGACGTCCTGAGGATAAAGAATGTCCTCAGAAAAATATCCTCAGTATATCCTCAGGATATTTCAGTGCTATAGCTTCAACTTAAAGGTACCCTGCGACATACATAATGCATGGGTTCTTTATTATTTGTATGCAGAGTAAGGGATATTGTGAGTCCTGAACGCGCAATGAGATCACCGAAATAATAATATTTGATATTTTAATCTTCGCTAGAAATGCTTGTTTCGAGCCGATGGTGTCGCAACGCGGCGGCCATTTGCGGCAGCGGAAATGAGGTGGCATCCAGATAGGGCGCTGCCTTTCTCATTGGTTGGGCGTCCAGTTTGCATATTGTTCCTTTATACTTGCGAAATTGATCCAAAATATTATGTGTCTGAGTACTGAAAGCTTTTCGCATGCCACAAAAAACTGGAAAGAAGCAGGGAAAGCGAACGAAAACTAACAAGAATTCAGCTAGGGGCAACACTTTCCATTCCGCTTCAAACCTTCGTGGCGGCCAGCGCTGTTCAAAAAACGTTGGCTCAGATCAGAAAGCGCGCGCGTCGAGACCAGCCGTGACCATACCAAGACGGCAGCGAAAAAAAAGCCAGTCGACACACCTGGCCCGAAATTGTGAAGAGAAAGGCCGGACAGGAGACGGGAGTCGAGTTTGGGAGGGAGGGGGGCTACTGCTGACAGCCTTCCAGTCCGACTAAAAAAGAAACTTCGGGGAGCTTCCTTTGTCGTTAGTCGCCCCTGCCCTGACTACGGCGTCGCGTACACGGGGGGAAGACGCCGTCAAAATGCGCGGCTGTCTACAGCCCCGGAAAAGCAACAACTGCATGCACGCTTCCGCTGCGTGTGCGCTAGGCGCTGTTCTGATTGGTAGCGCCCAATCTCGGTACTGGGTGAGTGAAATGGGTGAGTGAAATGCGTTTTCGTCTGAGCATTTCATTTCGAATTTTCAGAGTGGAATAACTTTCGTTTGCAGGCTCCGATTTCAATAATTCTTTTTGCTCTGGTCTCTGGAAAGCATGATGAATCTATTTAATGATATTAACGGGTACTGAAGAAATCATCGCGGTGCCCTTTAAGTCTGCAGTGAAGCTCCGCCCACATTCAGCCTCCGCGCACAGAATTCCTCCACGACAAAAAAAAAAGTAGTCCGCTGGTTTAACGTTTCTTGTTACGTAAACAAGAAGAATTATTACATGAGAATGCATTATGAGCTCTAGAATTTTGATACATGGATTGTTTGATATAGCCAGACATTAAAAAGCTGATTTCGTTCACAGTTGCGATTGGGCAGCGGAGTAATACAAGACGCCGCGGACCACGGCCCAGTGTTAGCAACTGCTGTTTTTTTAAGTTGTATCCTACTATAGCCAGGTTTCACTTTCGCTCGCTGCGCAGCGTAACGCCGGCGCTTGAAATTTGAAACGCGCCTCGGGCGCAGCCCATGGAACCTGAGGCCACTTCGGTAAGCATACCGCCGGAGCCACCGAACACACGCCCGGCTGGTGCACGCACGATCAATGAAAAGCACCACGAATCAAGCCTGGCTTTCTGTCTGGTAACTTAGGACCAAATGCGATCCCAAGATTCATAGCGCAAAAAAATTACCGAAGACACTTTGGAAATTCCAAAGTGTGCTTGCCGAAAGCCTTGGTCAACCCAAAGCCGCTTCCCCGAACCGCTTGGCGCGGTATTACTGGGCCGCTTCGGAGCCATGCGTCTCACTCACTCGACTGCAACGAGACGTCTGGCGTAGGAGCGAAGGTGCAGCTCCCACCACCGACGCGCGCGCGCTCGTTCTACCGCTACTGTGTGACGTCACGGTTGCTATGCACAGCTACGCCCCCCACCAAAGCCACCTAGACCAACACCACCTAGACAAGTTATGGTGGCGCGGAGGAGAGGCCACAGTTGGCACGATTCCAGAAGCGTCACACCTCTGCCTGCTGACAACCTTCTATCGACAACGGTGAGGGCTTAGGCAGCGGCGTCAGAGGAGATTGGCTGCGGAGGCTGAGCGAGTGACTTCACGCTCCCTCCGTTGTGCGGTGAAGCCTCTGAAATTAGTCACGTGACGCGGGAAATTGAGACAAATAAACTAGAATTTTAAAGAGCGTGACCTTGGCTAACCTGGAGAAATGAAGTAAATATTGGCGCGACTGGGTTTCGAACCCGGGGCGGCGCCAACAGATCAGCTTTGCTGGCCACTGCACGAGAGCACTATGCTATATCGCCGCATAGTATAGTGCATGCGGTCTGGCCTCGTGTTTAAATTGCAGCACACTCTCCCCCTGTACATTGCACGTCGTCTTCATCAACTTCCACTTGTGTGCAAGTCACGAAAGGAAAGAAAACGCGCATTCAAAAGCGTTTTCAGGTACAGCCCCTGTCAAAAGTATACAGCCCAAGGGGTTCCCTTCCAAGCTGTTTCACGGAGCTCCCAAGAACGTCTAGCAATCCAAAGGTTGGAACGATTGAGGACTTGAAGCGATTCATCGTTCGCGATGTTAGCACGCTGAAGGCCTCGCAAGCAAACCTCTTGGTCTGTATGCGTTTGGCGGGGGGGAGGGGGGGGGGGGTGTACGTGGCGTTGGTGTCCGTTTGCAAAAACGTAATCTCGCACAATACTTCTTGATTAGCGTTACTAAAACGCCAGAATTTTTTTTTTCCTTCTAGCACCCTACGCTATAGCAAGCACCTAGCAGTCGGGGGCGTCCTTAGCCTCAGCTCCTGTTCCCACTTGCGAGGAGGCTTCATGACCGGCGTGTTGAATGTCTCTACTGTTACTCTACAATACTTGACCCCGGCTCGGCCATAGAGTTTCTTACTCTATGGGCTCGGCAAAACTGTCAGCGTTTATTCTTCTTCCTTCTCACCTGGGAGTTTCATGGCGGCATTCAAAACTGGGCTGTTTTATTATCATGCATATTCTACTGCATCGTGTGCTTTTATAACAACATACATTGAGAGAAAACGGCTTGTTTAACCATTAGCATAGCAATAAATGCTCTATCGCACCTTTTGTGGAATGTGTGCGCGCGAAATCGCAAAGAGCCACCAGGGGAACCATGGCGCGTGTATCGGCGCGTCGATCGACGGCACTTGCTATTCGGAAGTAACAAAGCGGCCGCGACCAAGGCCCCAGCTGCTGCGGAGCGGTCGACGTCGCCCCTCCATGGCCTGAAGGGAGGCCAGCCGCGACAGCGTCAGCACCTTCGGCCGATATGAAGATCCGTGCGGCCGTCGTCTTCGTCTTGTGCTTGACCTTCGCGGTTGGCCACACCGCGGTGAGCGATGACGATCATGGCGGCCGCATCGAAGAGTGGAACGCAATGATGAACTTCCACGATTCGCTCGCAAAATTCGCGTCATCGCTTCGAAATTTTGAAAAGAAGGGCCAGGAAGTGCTCAACGCAGCAGCGGGCAAAGGAAATGCCTCGGCTCCCGCCGCCGAAGATGGTTCTGCGCTACCGGAAGCAAGAAGGCGCCGCCGAAGTCGCAAACGGCATGGCCGTGGCCTCGTTGACGGCGGAGCTGCGGCTTACAGCAATGACGACAACAAATCCCTCAACAATCTCACATACGTCACGGCCGGCACCGAAGATTTAGTGCAGAGGAGAGACGACGAGTCCCTGAGGAGAGACGACGAGTCCCTTCGTGTTCTTCGCATCAAGATACTGCACCACGGACACGATAATGATGACATCGCTCGAAGGCCGCATTCAAAAACGACGCCTTGTCGAATCGCGCTCTTGGCTTCGGCAGTCTGGGGGCGCACCAAAGTCGTCACCCACAACCGTAAGTCAACTCCCGCGCGTGTTAGCTCCACGAAGAAGGGCAAGACATCAAAACCAACTCGAACGTCGGCTAGCAAGAAGACTTCTACAACGCTATCAACCAGTATCCCCGTCAGATATTGCGCGCAGGACTACGACGACGTGAAGGTAACCCAAGACAATGTGGAGGTTCAAGACAGCGAACATCACCACGTTGAGTCGCCGAGTGAAGATGCAGGCGAAGAAACTGCGGCTCCAAGCGGCGGCGATGAGTCCGCTCGGCAGGTGCAGCCGCCGAGCGAGGACGACGTTCATGAGTACGAGCCGGCGGCAGGCAGCGAAGGCGGGACAGGCGCCGAAGACGATGGGTCGGCTAAAGATGTGCAAAGTTCAACTGTGAAGACGAGTCAGGTTATCAAAGGCAGCGGTGCAAAGCCGTACCATCTCCGCTCGCGGGGCGATCACTTGCGCATTCACATAGTTCACAAACCGTCCAACCCGCAGGCCGACGTCAACGAGACGTTTTTTGCTAACCATAGCCTCGTTAACAAAACCGATGTGCTCGTAGTGAAGGCCGGCGACCATTTATTTGTGACAAACGGTTCCAAGGCGGTCAAAACGAGGGAAGTGGATCGGGGTCACTTCCCTGGGGAGGTGTTGACCTATGTCGAAGTGCGCAAGGACGATGATCAGGAACCGTACTTCGGTAACCGGGACTATGTGGAAGAGTTCGAGAAGAGGGTGAGGCAGGTCAACGAGAGTCTACAGCGCATTCGTAACTACCGCCAACCGCAGAAAGTCAAGCGAAGATCCAGGCGTGACAACGTACGCTTCATGAGGTCACCCCGCTTCGCGCCTCCAGAGAGGGCCGACACGCCTTCTCGCAAGGGCAACATCCAGCGTGTCGTCGGAGCCAACAGTGGTAGCATCAGGATCACTATCAACAGACGGTTGGATAAAGTGGAGGGGGAGCAAATAGCAAACGCCGGCAGAGGAGCACCTATTCGAAAGACGGAGCCTAGAGCTGATGGCGCTCCGTCGCGACATCGTAAACACGTCCTCGATCCTCAGGCGAGGGGGGTACCGCTTCAAACCGTGGTCAAGCGCGGAGCCAACGAGAGTAGCTCGATGGACGGGTCAAGTGGCGGCGACCTGCTGGAGATGCTCGTCAACAACTCTCGAGGGAACAGCGAACCGTTGCTGAACTTGCCTGGCAAGATGGCCGCCCCCATCGCTTACGCTTCAGGTTCGCGCCATGTTGTGTCCAAGTACGAACTGCGCTTTAGGGGAATCGCGCTGACTTGCGTGCTCGCTGCTGTGTCTTTGTTTACGGTGGCGGTCGTGCTGACAATGTTGTACTTCAACTTTAACCACCTGTTTCGTTTTAAGAGCGGCTTTAAGTACACATCTCTGGACCTGACAGTGTCCCCTTATGACGACAACTGAGAAGTCAGCCCTTTCAATTTCTAATTAGCGGACTGTATAAATTTTAATTCTGAATTCTTCTATAGCCAATGCCTGTGTACAGCTTATCAGTTGCGTCATCGAGCCATTACACTGAGCTAAGATTTTGCACTACTGCTGGATCTAGCTGCACCGCCGTGCAAAACAAAGGATGGATCTGTGGTGAATGATGCAGACCTGTGCAAGAAAAAGCTTTCGGCGAATACCTTAATTGATATGTGAGATATGCAAACCCGTAATATATAACTGATGCTTATGAAATCGATAGTTTATGCATTGTTCGATGTTTCAGAAAGGCGGAAAATTTCGTGAAAAATGCAAAAAATGCTTTTTTTCGTGATCCGATGTTTTGTAGGCTAATTAAGATTTTGCTATTAGCGTTTTAATTTTATTTCTTTGACTATATTGCTTTTTACATCTGGGTATGAACATGGCTTTCCTATGCGAAACTTCTCGCTCGTATCTTGTTTCTCGTATCTTTTTTCTGATGCGATGAAATGTACATACCTCGGGGTACAAAAAAAAATGTTGTCTGTGACCTCGGCTTGCTGTGTGCGTCCTACGGCCGCTTGATGACGTCACGCTATTTGTCTTGCCATCTCTGCTATTTTCTGTACCATCTGTGAGTACGTGCACTAACACAGGCCATCGGCTTTTCTTACAATGGGAGTAGTAATGCTTTCCCATTAAGAAAAAAAAAGTGGCAGTAACGAGGTAGCGCACCTGCTTCGAGACATCAAGTTTAGCGGTCGGATTGCCCCTTTGGCGGCAGCTCTTCCCAGATATTTCGTAATAGAAGGAATATAACCACTCCTGCAGGATGCGCGGTTTTTCCGGCGCATTTAATTTTGCGAAAGACGTCCTTCGACGGCGATATTTTAGGCCTGGAGTTGCAGACGCGCTTGAACATGTCCAAGGTATTGAGGCAACCACAGCCTTACCCACTCTGTTCGAAGCCGAAGTCGCTCATCAACCCTGTAAAGGAAATGCAGGGATTTATGAGATAACGAGATTTTTTTTTTCCAACCACCTGGGGTTCTTTAACGTGCACTGACGTCGCACAGTACACGGGCCTCTTTAGCATTTCGCCTCCATCGAAATACGACCGCCGCACGTGTCATTCGATTCATCATCATCATCAGCCTGACTGCAGGGCAAAGCCCTCTCCCATGTCTCTCCAATTAACCCTGTCCTTTGTCAGTTGCCGCCACTGTATCCCCGCAAACTTCTTAATCTCATCCGCCCACCTTTCTGCCGTCCCCTGCTACGTTTGCTTTCTCTTGGAATCCACTCCGTTACCCTTAAGGACCAGGCCAGGGCTGAACACCTCCGCGCCACATCCCACCCATGCCACCTGGGCACAGCCAATGAGAAGGCTCGCTCAAATCCCCCAGTGACGTCATCGGGGTAGCGGATGATGTGTTCTGTAATCGGTTCCAAGCTACTGCGAGCAGCGATTGCTAAGAATTATTTATGAGTTATATAGGGTCCACGCAGAGCTTTAAAACTTAACTCGAATACACACGAAGACCATCTTTACAAATCTGTTGCACTAGAACATGACCATCAAAGTAATATCAGGATCCTTTAAATGGGTGCTCTGTCGAAATGGTGTTTCTCTCGCACCCCGTCACTGGCGAATGACATACCCCGACACACGAGGTTCTGATGGAGAACGCTCTGGCATCCTTAAATACGCACATTCCACAACATTGAGAATAATCTCAATCCAAGAAATGAAAAGTATTTGGTGCGGTTCAACTACTTTTGAAACTGGTTAGAGAGAGGAGCTATGGCGTATCGGCCAAACTATACGCGACTTGGCGTCTGTAACGTTGAGTGGTAAATTTGTTTTTGAAGAAAGGAGAGAGAGAGAGAATAAACTTTATTTATAGAGTCTTTGAAGAGGAAGGCTCTCTTCTGACGCAGGCGGGCTACTGTCGCTTGGTGGCCTTGACCTCTTGGATCTCGGCGACCTGGTCAGCTCTCTCTGTGAGCAACTTTTGCTGCCACACGTCCGAGCTGCGCGGCGCGGTCTCCCACTGCTCCTCTGTGGTTATTCCGTACTGCAGGTCCACATGATGTGGTTGAGGTCAGCGTACTCTCCGCAGCTTTTGCATTCTGCAGAGTATATATCAGGAAATCTGTCTCACATAGCTCGGTAGACACCTGAACAGTGCCGTAAGGGAAGGGAGGAAAGTAGGAGTGAAAGAAGAAAGAGAAAGCGGTGCAGTTGTGGCGGTCCTAGGAATAATTTAGACCATCTGGGGATCTTAAGACAACGCACAGCACACGGGCGCCTTTTAAAAGAAACGTACCGTGCCATGGGCTTTGGTTGGTTATGAAGGTAATTTGAAGGTTAAACTTGCGGCCAAGACGAAATTGGCTTTACCTAGCGTAGTGCACGCTTTCGCTTAAAATTGAGCATTTAAACTGTAAATAGCGCGGTTTAACGTCCTGAAGCGTTACTCAAGCTTTGAGGGATGCCGTAGCGGAGTGTCCCGATGAATTTTAGACGCCAGGGGTGCTTCAGCATTCGCTGACATCTCACAGCACACGGGCGCCTTTTACGTTTCGTCCCCATCTAAACGCACGCTTTGTCTTTAGAGCCATGAATACGACACAATCTGGGTTAAAATCTCACAAGGACCAAACGCTAGAAGTTCAAGGCACGAACGAACGCGGCCTCGAGCTTGAGCGAGGAGGTCACAGACGCACAAAACAAAAACGTTCCAAGCACTCCAGCAAGACAGCAGCCTGTAACTGCACTCAGAATTAAACGCAACGCTAAACTTTGGCTTTTACGCAACAGCGTATATAGCTCATTCGGTCGAAAAGCCATTGACGTTGTAGTTGTCGGCACCACGCGTCGGAAAAAAAAGATGGCCAGGCTTAGCTTGGTTAAGACAAGAATGCGTTGCATATTGCGCGGTCTTTCTGCGCGAGGTATTGCTTGGCGGCACTCGATTTTCTCAGCAGCTTTTCCTCCGTGACGTATGGATGGATGGATGGATGGATAGGAGCGCCCCCTTTGAAACGGGGCGGTGGCAACCGCCACCATGCTCAGCCGTTCTTTTTTGTTTCCTGTTTACTGTGTTTGCAATTCTCATCAAGAATCGCCACCATCTTTGCTATAGTGTACTAGAAGATTCTAGTACACTATATTTTTACCTACGGTTTTTCCTCCGGCTGTCGTGACGTCATGTCACGTGGTTTGGTGGCTGCCCGGCCGCGCCCAAGGGCTGAACTGAGTGATTGCAATATGCTACGCATAAAATCTTATCATGCAACCGTTGGCCGCAAATTGTTTCGGATGGTGTCACACGATTCAGCATTTCATGCAGCATAAACGCACTAGTCAAGTTAGAGCCTAGCTCGTGGCAGGGATTCGAACCGGCGACCTACAATCGAGGGCTGCGTAAAAAGTGAGGCTGTTACTGCGTCATTTCCTTTCCTCTAAAAACCAATTTTGATTTGTCCAACGTGCCAGGCGTCGCACCGAACGGGCGATGGCGTTCTGTGGACTCCATGGCAGCGCTGCAAGACGCTGTCGCGTTCGACTCTCATTCAATCTCGTAGAACATACAAATAAAAATTCTGTTCGCTTTCGCTGTATTGTCGCTCTGGTCGGCCGACATCGTCAGTGCGTTGGAGGCGCTTGAGGAGTCGGTAAGAGGTCAGCGTTGGCGCAGTAGACGCAGGCTCGGCCCGGGTGAAGGTGCATCCACCGCTGGGTGGTGGTGGTAATTTCTTTTATTCTCCCAAAACAGGGGACCAGTCCAAGGACCGGTTGCGCTGGCTTAGAGGAGGTCGGCGGGGATCCCTTGGGATGTCGCGGCCTCCACCGCGCGCTGGATAAGCCGGCGTTGGTCTGCCGGCTCGGAAGTACGCAGGAGAGACTCCCACGTCTCTGGGGTGTTTGGGTTGTTTGTGTTGTGATGTGTACAAGTCCACACCATGTGTATGAGAGTGGCTGGAGTTGAGCAGTGTTTGCACATGGGGTCTATCTGTTGCGGAAAGATCTTGCTGTATAAGAGGGGGTATGGAAAACTGCCAGTTTGTAGTTTGCGCCATTGGACGGCCTCGCGTCTTGTTAGATCACGGTGTGCGGAAGGATAGAGACATCTTTCGAGCCGGTAGTGCTGTAGTATGTCCGTGTAAGTGGTGAGTAGAGAAGCGCGTGAGATATTAGTGTCAGAGGAAGCAGGGAGGCCGATCACACACTCTGCTCGGCACCTGAGATCTCGGGCGAGTGTGTGCGCCTGTGCGTTTCCGCTGAGCGACTCGTGGGCTGGGGCCCAAAGAAGTAAGCGAGAGTTGGAAGAGGGTGCAGTAGAAAGGATAATGTGTGACGCCTGGCAAGAGATACGGCCAGCATCGTAGTTGCGGATAGCCTGTTGAGAATCACTGATGACTACTTTGGTGTTAGGGTCAGCTAGCGCTAGCGCAATGGCAACCTCCTCTGCTGCGGTGACTGTTTCTGCATTGCGAATGCTGCAGGCTGTGTACCAGCTGCGGTGAGGGGCGAGAGCTACCGCCACCGTCGCTGGCTTCGAGGGATGGTAAGAGGCGTCCGTATACGTGACGTCCGGACGTCCGCTGAAGCGTTTCTCGAATTGACGTGCACGGTCGGCCCGTCTCTCGGCATGGTGTTCCGGGTGCATCCGTTTGGGAATGGGAGGGATGCGGAGATTTTGGCGATATTCCGGGGTAAGTTCAGCATAACTTGGGGCCGCTCTCGGCGGGGAGATCCCAACTTGCTGCAGTACCGCTCGGCCAGCGTGTGTGAGTGAGAGCCGCTCGTATTGGGCAGTGAGGGTTGCTTCAATAAGTTCGCTCACGGTATTGGAGATTCCGAGAGCCATGAGCTTATGCGTAGCTGTGGACATGGGAAGGCCCAAGGCCGTCTTGTACGCTTTTCGGAGTGACGCCTCTAGCCGTTCGCTTTCGGCACGAGTGAGACGTAGGTAGGGTGCAGAGTAGGTGATGCGGGAGCAGATGAAGGCTTGAACGAGGCGCAGGAGGTTGGACTCTTGCATACCATGATGCTTATTGGAAACTCGCTTAAGGAGGCGTCCGATCTGTACCACCGACTGGTCGATGCGTTGGAGCGTGGTGTTGTTGCTACCGTTGGCCTGTAGGTGTAAGCCCAAGATCCTGATGTGATCTGTACGAGGGATCGGGTTACTTTGCACCTGGAGGTTGATCTCAGGATGTATGTTTGGAGGGCGTCGTCCCGGGGACGGGATGATTATATACTCTGACTTTGTCGCCGAGCAGGTGAGGCCAATTGTAATGAGGTAATCTCCGATCCGTTTGATTGCGGTCTGGAGAGTCTCCTCTATCTGGCCGTCACTGCCGTGCGTGATCCAAAGTGTGAGGTCGTCAGCATAAATGCTGTGGTGCAGGTGAGGGATGTCGGCGAGTAGCTTGGGAAGGCCTATTAGTGCAACTTTAAAAAGCATCGCCGAAAGCACGGAGCCCTGGGGAGTGCCGCGGTTTCCCGGAGAGATGATGGAAGGATCTGCCGTGCCGGTGTTTAGTTGTACTGTGCGGTCGGAGAGGAAATCTCGGACGTACGCATACGTGCGATGTCCGACACCGAGAGCCTGAAGTTGTTGAAGGATCGCTTCATGAAGGACGTTGTCGAATGTCTTGGCAACATCGAGGCCGACGATGACTTTCGTGTCTAGTGTACGTTTCATCACCACCTGATGATGGAGAAGAAGCATAATGTCCGTGGTCGCTAAATGAGGGCGGAAGCCGAACATTGTGCCTGGTAGTAGATGGTTGTCCTCGAGGTATCTCAAGAGTCTGGTGTGGATAACGTGTTCCATCAGCTTCCCAACGCAGGACGTGAGAGAGATGGGGCGGAGGTTGGCCAAGGTTGGTGGTTTTCCCGGCTTGGGGATGAGGACTAGATTCGCGCATTTCCACTCCTGAGGGATGGTACCGCTGGCCCAACATTCTTGAAGATAGTCGGTAAGAGCATGAATGGATGCGTCGTCCAGGTTCCTAAGCATTTTATTTGAAATGTGGTCGGGACCGGCCGCTGAAGTCGTCTTGAGGCGATTTAGTTCTGCTCGGACCTCCGCAAGAGTGATTGGAGCGTCTAGGCCGGGATTGTCAGCGCCCTGATAGAAGGGGAGGTTGGTTGCTGGTTCGGGGCGGATGTAAGTATTTATAAGCTCTTGTTTGAGCTAGTCTGGCGTGCCAGGATACTGGTGGAAGATTCGCTCGAGCTGTTGGCGTGTTTGGAGTTTGCCTCCAGCTGGGTCGAGTAAATGTCGAAGGAGGTTCCACGTGTGACGAGTGTTTGGAGTCTTGTTCATCTGGTCACAAATGTTGTGCCAGCTCTGTCGAGTGAGTTCGATTGCATAGTTCTCGATATTCGTGTGTGCGCGCGCCAGTCTACGTCGGATATCGCGGTCCCATTTCCGAGTGGCAAGTAGAGCTTCGAGCGACTTCTTGCGCTCCCATAGATGGGCGTAGTAGCGGTCGCAGTGGCGAACTGTGTCCTCTAACTCGACGGTTTTTGTGGCGTCGGCCACTTGTTTGACAATTTCGGTTGTCCACGCCTTGATGTTAGTAATAGTGGGATGTTTGTCATGCTGTTCCCTGTGCATCCGGAAAGAGTCCCAGTTAATCACCTGAGCCTCCCGTGTACATTGCCTGGTGGGCTCATGTATGACAATCTCGAGCACAAAGTGATCACTCCCGAAATTTTCGTGAGTGTGGCACCAAGTAGCTTTAACTGCGGAGGTCGTAAAGGCAAGATCCGGAGTTGTATCTCGGTGTAGGCCCGTACCTTGTCTAGTGGGGTAGGAGACGTCCGTGATGAGGGTCAGCTGATGCGTATGCCAGTCATTCCAAAGGCGTCGGCCTTTAGCCGAGTCGTAGTGGTAGCCCCAAGCACGGTGATGCGCGTTGAAGTCACCGAGGATGAGGAGGGGTTGTCCCTGCGCTAGCTGCTGGGCTTTGAGGAAAAGAGGACCGAAAATATCCCTACGGGCTCGGGGAGGACTATAGACATTAATTACAAACAGACTGGTGCGACGCTTGCGCGAGGGCCGAGGTAATATTTCTAAGAAGACGTGTTCGGGGAAAGTTGGATTTAAATTGTGTTGGAGGACAGTGAGATTACGTTTGAAGAGAGTGGCTAATCGAGGCTTTACTCGTTCCGATAGGTATGTAGTGTAACCGGCAAGTTGCGTGTTCTTGTCGCATTCCTGTAGGACTATTAGTTCGGGGCGATCACTCGCGGTGAGGAACTGCTCGAGGACCGGACGCTTACGCGCGAACCCGCGACAGTTCCACTGCCAGATGGGGGTGTTACCCGAGCTCTTCGCCATGATTAGGCTGGGAAAGCTGTGGGGTTGGAGCGGGTGTTGGCGCAGGGGCCACGGGTACCACAGCAGCGAGAAGTTTGCCCTGTGCTTCTATAGTTTTGCTCAGAATCTCAAATTGTCGTGTGACTTGTGAGCCGATTGTGTGGAGTGAGCGTTCAATGTGTGCTTCTAAAGCTGTGATGCGAGTTTGACTGAGGGCGCAGCTTTCCTCGATTTTGACAAAACGCGCCTGCCAACCATCCGTGGGGGAGTCAGTATCGGGCGTTGCTTTGCGTTTTTGTGCGGATCGGTTGGGGGCAGCGATATCCATATAGGTACTGTTTCAGGTGATCCCTGCGGATACGGGGGAGTGATTGTGGCCGTTGGCTTTTCGAGAGCCTCTACTCTGAGTATTAGTTGTTGGATGACTGCTGTCAGTTCCATAATTGCTTTGTGTGTGTCCGGAGTAGTGGGAGTCCCTCCCTGCGTACTCACCGGTTCATGACGTTGTCGTAGATCGGGTAGTGATGGTGGTAGCCCAGGTGGCTGTTGCAGAGGCTGAGAAGAGGCCCGTGTCTGCTGGACGACTGCAGGTGGCCCGGGCCTGGTCCGGGAGGTATCCTGAGACCCCATCCGTGGAGCGGGAGACTTGAGTGGCGGAAAAGAACTCGAGCGGTCTCGGGGCTGCCGTTGCTGGCTATCTGAGCGTTGCCGGTCCCATCGGCTGATGTGCTGGAGCGTGACCCGCTTGGCGGTCTCTTGGGACTTGAGTTTATCTGCCTCAGCTTTTTGGATTTTCTCCCACTTTCTGCGCTTGACTTCGTAAGGAGTCCTGAAGATTTCCCTGCAGCGACTATCGCCCGTGAGATGTTCCTTGCCACACAGGCGGCAGATTGGTTTGCACGTGTGGTCTTTGGTAGGATTGGATAGTCCGCAACCTCTACATTTAGTAGTTGGGCTCGCGCAAACGTCGGCTCGATGACCGAGCTCACCACAGCGATAGCACACCTCGTATTTCTTCTTGAATAAGTTGCACCTATGGCGACTATTGCAGAAGTAGACCCAGGTAGGCACTTGGGGCTCAGCGAACGTGAGTACAGTGGTGGTGTTCCCGAGCCGCCGAAAATCCACAATGGGTGGGTTACGGTTGTCTTGTAACTCTGTTTGAATTGTATTTCGATCCAGTCGGAGATCGACGCCACGAATCACACCGCGGCTCGAACTATCATCTGGAGCGCAGTAGACGGATATCTCATACGCCTTGTTGTCGACGGTGATCTCTTTGAGTTGCATGACCCGTTCAGCTCTTTCGACGACTGGGGTGCAGTACGCGAAAGTATTCTGAATCAGGTTAGCTTGTATTAGGTCTTCGTGACGAACAGCGTCCCTGGTGAAGTGAGCAGCCGTGCAGATCGCTTCCAGTAGTTGGTAGGTTGTAATCTTGGAGAGTAGCAGTCCGCCGCGTGGGCGCACAATTAGCTTGAGAGCGTTGCTGGGTAAGCGAGGCTGGTTCGAAGCTACAGATTTCTTGGCTAGTAGGCGTCCTCGCTGCCGAGGCGTGAGCAACGTTACTAGAACAAAATCAGTTTCACAGCTCTGCCCGGAGAGCTGTCCCAAGTGGCGGTCGCGCGAACTAGTGGCGCTGCGATCGAGTCTTGCTCCCTCGTCGCCGCTCGGTGCGGCTCGCTGGCCCTGTTGCGCCCTTTTTAAAGAGAACGCTCGCGACAGCCGTTTTGTACGTGTCGTCTGCTTCTCGGTTAATTTTAAGGCGAAAGCCTTTAATGCCTCATACTGTCGTTAGCAGCCGTGTCGGCAGATGTGTTCTCGTTTCGGCGTCACTACTTAAAAAAAACTGTCGAGGCTGAGAATCGAACCAGGGCCTTTGGCATTTGAAGTCACTTACTCATTTGGCATTTAAACTAGCCATTAACTCATGACTAGTTAGTCATGATTGGTTAATGACTAACTATCCAGTCATGACTGGTCAGTCATTAATCACTCATGACCTGTTAGTCATGATTGACTAGTTATTCATTAACCAGTGTTACGTCTCGCCTTCGTCGTGGGGAAGACAACGACATGGCAGCAGCGAAACGCCGACAAACCCCGAGACGCGCGTTGGGTGAGCGCCTGGATTGCCACGGAAGCCGCGTCCGTCTGCCCGGTTGAGCGAGCGTTTCCCCTACACCGAGTGTGAACGCGCGTTCGTAATGCGCGGGAACGCCGCTCATGGACATTCCGGCGTCTGCGCTACGGTGATGGCATCGTTCCCCCCTCTTCCAGCGCGTGACGGCGGTGTGATCTCTCGGGAGTGAGTGAGTGCGTGTGTGTCTGTGATTGGTGCCAGTGAGAACTTCCTTCCCCTGCAGGCCCGGCCCCCATCTAGGGACCCTAGGGAAGGGAACTCTTAAAAACCCCGGCAGCGGCACGGCCGGGGAGCTCTTTGTCATCGAATCGTCTCCTGATGAGCTGTCGTCATGCAGCGTTCCTGTAACTCACTTGTAAACATGTGAATTCCTGTATAAAGTCCTCTCTGATTGTCTTTTTCCAGCAGCCTCGTCTCAGACGTCCCTTATTCCCTCTCCGGCACACGACCATGCTACCTCGTATGTAACAAACTGGTGGTAGCGGTGGGATGCTGCTACCTCGTCTTTAACACCAGTCATTACTAGTCATGACTGGTTAGCCATGACTAACCATGACTAATGACGCATTGGTCATGACTGGTTAGTCATAAAGCAGTCGACTAGTTATGACTGGTTATAACTAGTCATGATTGATTAATTACGAACTAGTCATGGCCAGTTAATGACTGGCTAGTCATGACAAACCAGTCATGGCTAGTCATGACTAACCAGTCAACTACTAATGGCTGGTTAATGACTAACTTGTCATGATTGCTTAATAACTAACCAGTCATGACAATTAGTGATTGGTCATGGTTAGTCATGATTAATCTGTCATGACTAACCATGACTAATGGCTAACCAGTCATGACTAGCCATGACTGGTTAATTACTAACTAGTCATGACTAACCATTAATGACTATTTGGGTCATGACTTGACCCATGACTTACTAGTCATGATTGGTTATTGACTAACTAGTCATGTCTGGTTAATGACTAGCTAGTCATGACTAACCAGCGATGACAAATCAGTCATGACTGGTTAGTCATGACTGTTTTGTCATGACCAACATTACTAGAACCAAGTTCTAGTAATGTTGGTCATGACTAGCTAATCATTAGCCAGACATGACTAGTTCGTCATTAAGCAATCATGACTAGTTGGTCATGACTAGCTAGTCGTTAACCAATCATGACTAGAAAGTCATGGGTCAAGTCATGACTAGTTAGTCATTAAGCAGTCATGACTTGTTAGTCATTAACCAGACATGACTTGTTAGTCATGACTGGTTTGTCATCGCTCGTTAGTCATGACTAGCTAGTCATTAACCAGACATGACTAGTTAGTCAATAAGCAATCATGACTAGAAAGTCGGGTCAAGTCATGACCCAATTAGTCATGACTAGTTAGTCATTAAACAGTCATGACTTGCTGCTATTAGTCATGGTTAGTAATGACTAACCGTGATTAATGACTGATTAGTCATGACTGGTTAGTCATTAAGCAATAATGACTAGTTAGTCATTAACCAGTCATGACTAGTTATGTCTGGTTAGTCATCTCTAGTCATGACTAGTTAGTCAATAAGCAATGATGACTAGTTAGTCAATAACCGATCATGACTAGTAAGTCATGGGTCAAGTCACGACCCAATTAGTCATTAATGGTTAGTCATGACTAGTTGGTAATTAACCAGTCATGGCTAGTCATGACTGGTTAGCCATTAGTCATGGTTAGTCATGACGGATTAATCATGACTAACCATGACCAATTACTAATTGTCATGACTGGTTAGTTATTAAGCAGTCATGACAAGTTAGTCATTAACCAGCCGTTAGTAGTTGACTGGTTAGTCATGACTGGTTTGTCATGACTAGCCAGTCATTAACCGGACATAACTAGTTCGTAATTAAACAATCATGACTAGTTATTCATGGGTCATGACTAATTAGTCTCGACCCAATTTGTCATGGCTAGCCAAACCAAGTCGCCCCAGAGCCGCCTCGTGTGTGCCAAAGGACGTGCGGCCAAAGTTGCGTGGAAAGGCTTTCGCCTCGCGCACTTTAGATCGTCAAAGTGGCCCCTGAATTTTGTTTTAGTATTTTGTGACATCGGGACTCTTCATGCTGACCTGCTTTGCACCGGGATGCAATAGCGGGTATCCCAACGATGATCCACGGACAGTCATTTCAGCGTTTTTGCAGTTTTTTCACTATATTAACAGCCTAATTTCGCATCACACAAACGTTTTCTCCAAGATAACACGCAGCTTCGAAACAAAAGCTGCCGTAATAGAAGTATTATTTTACTGCAGCAATGTAGAGCGCGAATGTAGCTCGCCAAAACCTCATATGAGCCGGCCGCTCCACGCTTCCGCGCTGCGTGTAGCAGACGACGCGCCCGGCAGGGAGCAAGACTCGACTGCAGCGCCGTTAGTTCTCGTGACCGCCGCTTGGGACACTCTCCTCCGCTGGGCGGTATGGGGAGCTGCGAAACTGAGTAGGTTCTAGTAACGTTGGGCGTGAGTTCAGCTGTCATCTTGTTCACACGCAGCCCATTGGTGATTTGGGACGCTTGGCTCGGTCCCGCTTTGTCTCCAGGGAAATCGGGCACGGATGGCCTTGATGTTGTTCGCGCTTCCCGGAGCTTGTTAACTTTAGTCAACCAATCACTGGCTGCTAATTCTTCTTGAGAAATTGGGATGCCTTCTACGGTGACCTTCATGACGAACTACGGCGCGCGGGCACAGTCCACGGCGCGGCCCAGCTGGCGAACGCTGCTGCGACGCAGGTGGCGAACGCCACTGCGACGCGGAGCTCCGTGTTCTTCGGCGTTCTGGTTGGTGTCCCTGGATTCCTCTCCTCTTCAGGAAACCGGTGATATCGATGAAATCATACCAGGATCTCACTGTCTAGGGTGAAGACACGTAATCAGCGGAGCTCATCTGGAGTGCGTCCGTTGTCACTCGCGCTCCCTGTCTCTCCCCTCCACCGCTGGGATTCACGGTGTGGTTCTATAGAAGCAGAAGAAGGCCGTAGGACTGGTGCAGAGCTGGCCGTGCCTCCCTGCCGGGTTGTGTGCCCTCAAGGCCAGGTAAGAACCACCTCCAGAGCATGGACTGGAGTGTCGCCGTTCACGTGTCGTTCGAACTCCCCTATCTCAGCCACGTCGGCGCGTACTCTATGCGCACTGCGTTGTCTTCTACGCTCACATTCTATACTTCGGCCGCCGCGGTGACTCAGTGGTTATGGCGCTTGGCTGCTGATCAGAAAGACTCGGGGCCGCGACGGTCGCATTTCGATGGAGGCGAAATTCTATAGGCCCGTGTACTGTGTGATGTCCGTGCACGATCCCAGGTGGTCTCAGGATCCCTTCACTACGGCGTCCCTCGTAGCCTGATGCGCTTTGGGACATTAAACCCCCATAAAACCAAAAGCAAGCCCTTGTCGGTTGAAATATCGCCCCAGGGATCTTGTAGGGGCATTTTATTCCGTAACAGAAGGGCGCCCTTTCAGACGAGACTCATTCACTGGAGACCAAATTCGTATTGGTTACCGCATTGTCTTATGCGTTTGTTGGTTTGCGCGTCGTCCGCATGCAGTTGCGCCTACGGCAACAGCAATAAGCGTTCGTAAGCGTTCTGTGTGCAGTTTTCCGTCGACGAGATTGCCTGCAGACGCTGTACCTTTTATTAAGAAAACACTTACAATTCTGCTTTCAACCGTAGGCGCAACTGCGGACGACGTGCAAACCAACAAACGCAAAAGACAACGCGGGAACCAAGGCGAATTGGTCTCCATTTAATGAGACTCGCCTAAAAGGGTGCCTTTCTATTTGAGCACATGAATTTTGAGCACATGCCCACACCATGTGGAAGATATCACAGGTCTCCCCACAGTGCGGGCATCGCCCATCCGTGTTAGGATCGTAATGTCTGACGATTGCAGAACAGAGTAGAGCACCTGTCTGCAGGCACCTTAAAGTTCGCTCCTCCGTCTTACTCAGCCCCTTTGCAGGGGCCAGGAAAAGGCGGTGGTTGTCGTTATAATGCGTTATTATTTCCCTGAACCGCAGCAGCGGCTGGTTTGTCTCTGAGCCAGAAGAGCTGGGATGAGGAGCCCGGTGAGTAAGCGCTCGGGCAGCCGCGTCATCGGCCTCATTACCTCGTAAGCCCTGGTGGCCAGGGGCCCAAATGATTCTTTTCGGTGTTGGATCAGTGGCAGTCCGTCTTAGAATACAAGCGACTAAGGGGGAGATCTCCCCTGGCAAGTAATGATTACATGCTTTTCGGGAGTCCGTGATGATGATTCTCGAATTGGCGTGGGCGGCAGCAAGCGCTATCGCTACTTCCTCGGCTCGCATTGAATTCGGGGCTCGAAAGGAGCGTCCATCAACGTGCATTTCCTGGTGAACGACAGTGGCCGTGTAAAATCCCGTGGGCGATGGTCCTGCTACGTCTACGTAGTATACACCGGGTCGGGAGCCGTGTTGTCTCTCAAGAGCCCGAGCCCGCGCTTGTCGTCTGTTTTCGTGCATGTCGGTGTCCATGTTACGAGGGAGCGGGGAGACCCAGAACATATGGCACCACAGTTCTGGGATACGCTCCACCTCCTCTGGAGTGCAATCGTGTTGGATGTGTAAGAGGTTTAGCAGGTGGCGCCCGGGAGCCGTCTGCATGAGCCGCGTGTATTGGTTGACGAGGTACGCCTCCCGCAGCTCCTGGTAGGAGTTTAGCACCCCCAATGCCTTGAGTTTGACATTAGAGGTAGCCACCGGAAGATTCAGGGCTCGCTTACTTGCCTTGCGGATGATGGCGTCTATTCGCGCGTCTTCTTGCTTAGTAGTGCGAAGGTACGGCACGGCGTAGAGGATCCGGCTAGTCACGAAGGCATAGACGAGCCGAATCGCGTCCCTGCCCGCAGACCGCCCCGCTTGTTGGAAACGCGGCGGATCATGCGCCCCACCTGTTCACCTACTCTCTTCAGTTTCGCAGTAGTGGAGTCCGGTCTGAGTCTGTTGTGAATGAATAGGCCCAGAATCCGGAGCTCCTCCACCTCTATAACAAAACCTCCTGACATAGAGTGTATTGTTGTCCTATCCTTTGGGTTCGCTCTGACATGCAGAAGCTCTGATTTTGCTGGAACACATTGGAGCCCACAGTCAATAGCATACGCATCGACTAGGGAAGCGGCCTGCTGAATGGCGGTCCTCCACGTCCCCAAGGCTCCCCTCAGTGGGCCAGATTGTAATGTCATATGCATATAACGCGTGTTGAATGCCTTCCACCCGGGCCAGTTGGCTTGGGAGGCGCATCATAGCTATGTTGAACAGGAGCGGTGATAACACCTCTCCCTGAGGGGTACCCCGTGTTCCCATAATGTTAGGGCCATATTCCTCGTCCTCAATTCGAAGAAAGGCCTGGTAATTACTCAGGAAATTTCTTATATACGCGTAGGCCCTAGCGCCACAATCGGTAGAACTCAAGTTGGCCAGGATCAAGGGCGAGGATGGCTTTGTCATTGTTGCATAGTTGTGGGCCGTATTACATTCATATTTAGCTGGAGGAGGACGTCCTGTACAGACATGTGGGGGCGAAACCCGAACATGGTGCACATGTCTGCAAAAAAGCCCTTGCTCTCCAGGTATGGAGAGAGACGAGCCCGTACCATCGTCTTCATAAGCTTGCCCGCACACGAGTTCAGTGATATGGGCCTCAGGTTGTCTGTATTCACGGCCTTACCTGTTTTCGGGATAAACGTCATAAGTGACGTTTTCTTTTCGGGAGGGAGTGGACGCCCGCCCCAGATTTGGTTCATGTATTCTAATGGAGGTAGGCTGAGTCCGGTAGGTTCGCCAACAGGTTCACTTTTATGCGGTCCCGTCCCGGAGCCGTACCCCGACGCATTTTTGCTATGGCCGCCTTAAGGTCGTGCAACTCAATAGCGCCATCGAGTGTTTAATTAGGCCTGCCAGAGTGCATGCACTCAGGCCCAGTCGGGTCCTCCGTACGACAGGGTTATCTGTCGCTCAGAGTGTCTGCAAGTTGCGCCGTTGTACCTTTATACCAATGCAGAGCCCGCCGTAGCTGCTTTTGCTTCTCCCCTCTCGTTTGGGAGGGGTCGATTAGACTGCGAAAGAGACGCCATGTCCCCTTCGAGCTCATCTGATGAGCTGCGGCGTCGCAAAGTGCTATCCAATTTGAATCTGAGAGTTCGGCATCATACGCTGCAGCCTGCTCTGTGAGTTTGGCTATGTGGGCGCGTAGCTGCGATTAGTTTTCTGCTTTTTCCACCGTTTGGTCTAACTCCGGCGCGCCTCCCACAAATGCCTGAGGTGGGTGTCCACTGCGGGGATCTCTGTAGCGTAGTGACGTGTTGTTCCTTAGTGTGTGTATGTGGTTAGCCCACTCCACGTAGCCGCCGGAGAAGAGTACGGGAGCGATATTGTGATTTCGAAATTGTGCCAATCGGTCAGCTTGGTCTGACTAAATTTTTTGCGCGCTGCCACGAGCGAAATCCGGAGAAGGCAGTGATCACTGCCTGAGAATCTCCCAAGTTCTCCCAGGCAGCCTCTCTAGCATTTTTAACGAGAGAAAGGCAAGGACACGGGTCGCTGGTCCTGAATTCCCCACTCGGGTTGAATACGCCGGGTCTGTGAGCAACGTAAGGCTGAGGGTGGAGATGAGCTCCGCCAGCTTACGTCCTCTTGCCTTTGCGAAGTGATAGCCCCAGTGAAGGCCGGTAGCATTGAGGTCTCCAACAATCACTAGAGGCTCTTTGGCTGCCATTTTGATAGCGCGAAGGAAGATTTCACTGAAAGTTACGCGCGGCGGAGGGTAGTATAAGTTGAGGATAAATATTGACGGGTCGCGGCGTCTGAGAGGCAGTACCCGAATCATAGTGTATTCTTGAGCTCGGTGCCCAAGTCTAAGTCGACCTGAACCACGATGTAAGCCTTATTCACCAGGATGCGCGTTGAGGGGCCCCCCTGAAAGGTGCTGTAGCCTGAGAATTCAGCGTCTATGCCGGGCTTCTGCAGGGCAATGAGCGCTGGCATGTCACCTAGGGACTGCAGGTAGAGCTGGAGGTGTGACCACTTTTTCCAAGCTCTGAAACCCCTGAAGTTCCATTGGATGATCTGGAATTTTTCACAGCTTTTAGCATTCCTGTTAGATCTGCTAGCCATCTTGTTGCATTTATTTACGGGGCGGGCGGACTAGCTCTGGCCGGGAGCCGGCGCAACCCCAGTGAGGGACCGCACCGGCCCTCCGGCAGCCGACCCTGAACGGTGTTCCTCCGCTGCCTGGCGGGAGGCTGTTTGAGGTGCGGACATTCGCAGCTAGTTGAGTTCTTAATTTCGGTGCTGACCCAGGGCTGCACGGCTTTAAGGACGGAGTCAGTAACCTGGGCCATAAGGTCGGGAAGTGCTTGCGTTAAGGCTGCCTTGACCATGTCCTGGAAGGACTCGCGGACTGCTGACATGATTTGATTCGGGAGGGCCGCCACTTGCTCCTCCAGTTGCTCGGTTTGGCGCTGCAGTATCTTGAGGCCGCCGACGCGACCGGCAGTGGAAACTGATCCAACTATCGGGTCCCCGGTCTGCCGCGAGACGCTAGTGAGGCAGGATGTTACGGATGATCCGTCATCCTCGTCATCTGGCTCAGCTTCCTGCATTGGCTCGGACGACCCGGCCTGTTTGGCCTCTAATTCTTGGTTTGGTTTGGCTTATGGGGTTTAACGTCCCAAAGCGACTAAGGCTATTAGAGACGCCGTAGTGGAGGGCTCCGGAAATTTCGACCACCTGGGGTTCTTTAACGTGCACTGACATCGCACAGTATACACGGGCCTCTATAATTTCTCCTCCAAAGAAATTCTTGGCTTAGTGGTTAAGGTGCTGACCAAAAAGATGCGGGTTTGCGGGTTCGATACCGGCCGCGCCGGTCGCATTTCGATGGAGGCGAAATTCTAATATTACATAATTAGGTAGTCTGTTTGATCGTTAAATAATTATAATCAACGAATAACTAGATTCCTAAGTACCAGAGGAGGCAACGGAACTTGAAATGCTTTCGCATCCCCGTACGTATAGGAGACTTTAGTGCACCTTCAATCTTTTTAAATCGCAAAAAAGTATGTCATGCATCTTACCTTGTTCTGACCTCATAACGCTGCACAGTAGGCCATGCCCGCACTAAGTTTGACCATAAACTATTTTTTTTTTTAACTTTCTAGCATTCGTTTCTGAAGATGGAACAGGAGCAGCAGCAGCCTGACAGCCTGCTTGTAGAGATACAGCAAATGCAGGAGCGTTCGCGGAGGCTTGGTGAATACGTGGCTCGGTTGGAGCGGCATCTGCTGGAAGTTGCTGAATTCCTCGCCAACATCCTCGCGGAGATCTGTCAGGGATGTACGCAGGAGGGCCGCCACAACATCGGGGGATAGCTCATCGGGGACAAAGAGCGGTCGAGTGTTTCGTATCCCTGTCGACCGCATATTGTTTTTTTTTCGTGGCAAACAAGACGAAAGTGATGCTTGTAAAGTGCACTAAGGTTACTCGTAGTTGCGGCTCGATTAGCTGCGTCGCACAGAATTGAATCTATAGAGCTAGTAAAAGACTACACACGAATGTTTCGAGCAAAAGGCTGAGCTAATAATCTGCGAAAAATTGCCAACTGGCAGGCCTTAAATAAAGACGATGTGGGAATGCTGCGAGGACTGTGTTGTGCTGGAGTGTTTATTTTAGGGTGCAGCATGTATGCAGGCGAACTGCGAAACGCTCTCCTATAGGCGAGCATTTCGCAGTTCTTCCATGTTTTGAAGACGTCATGGTGATGGACGCATGCTGCTACTCTTCCTTGTGTTGGTCAAATTGCTACTTGATCCTGTCTCGGCAAGCTGTTCTAGCTCGTCATCCTGGCCCGCCTGCAGACTTATCTGGATGACCACGACATGTATCCGGAATCCATGTTCGGCTTTCGTCCCCAATTGTCCCCCCAGGATGTCATGCTCCAGCTTTCCGAGGATGTCCTACACCTCCCACCACAAACGCATTCGAGCTATCCTGGCGCTGGACCTTATAAAGCACTCGACATTGTACAGGGTCAATCACACTTAGAGGGAACGCGGCTCCGTGTGGCCACTTACCTGCGGAGTGCCATTGCATCTAACCCGTTCATGAATCAATGCAGAGAGCCGCACGAGAAGAGGGTGCTCGACGTGGTGCCTCATGCCATCTGCCCCTTTGCACAGGTTTGCCACCGGCTTGGTCGCAATAGTGCTGCGCGTGTGCGCAGCCACGCGGAGCCGTGTTCCCTCGTGTGACTGACCCTGTACATCCCACTGCCATTTTGGACGCTCTCTCCTCCCTTCATGTCGGACCCCGTGTTCATGCTTACATCACCGCATTTCTCGCCCACCGCACAGCCAAAATCTCATACGGCCCATTTTCTTCTCCTTCCTTCTCCCTTGGCACCAAGGGCACCCCCAAGGTTCGGTCTTGTCCCCGCTTCTTTCCAACATAACCCTCTTCCCGCTGGCACGTGCTCTGTGCACTATTCCAGCTATGTCTCATGCTTTCTACGCCCATGACATCACCCTCTGGGTGACTACCGGCAATCTTGGCGATATGGAGGCCACTCTCCAGGCGGGCGTGGACGCGGTGGTGACTAACACCCGGGCTGTCGGGTTGAGCTGCTGCCCGTCCAAATCGGAGGTTTTGCTCCTTCTGCCTAGGGGGGTGGCCCCCATGTCGCCTTCTCCTCTCACCGTCTACCTGGCCGGCACACCCATTCCTCTTGTCTCTACCTTCCGCATCCTAGGACTATTTCTTCAGTCTAATGGCAAGCACACCACACTCATCACTAGACTCAAAAACACTGTACACCAGACTAGTGCACTGCACGGGCTCGGGCCAGCCCGAAAGCCCGGGCCGGGCCGGGACATGATTTATTTTGCCGGGCCCGGGCCTGTATTTGCGGGCCCGGGCCGGGCTCGGGCTTAAAGCCGCGGGCCCGAGCCGGGCTTGGGTCCGTACAGAAACGGCTGGTGTCTGACTTTTCATTCACTATTGCAAAGTGAAGTATACAATTGCGGCATTGAAGCAGCGACACGGATGAGCTATGAGTTATAGTACGCGCTGAGAAAAAAACTAAGCTTTATTCATTGACTTATTCATTTCCTTATTTCCACGCCGCGGTGCAGTAAGAGTAAAATTCAACCGGCCTTAATCGGCCATTGATCGTTCGTCATCCCAAAACATACATATACACTATTAGAAATGCATTCGGGAAGAACATATTAGTTTAGGACGCTTGTAGTCCTCAAGCACATACCGTGAAATACTCGAGCCTTTTAGCTTTTCGTTTCTGTAGAGAGGCGACCAGTTCGGCTATGAGCTCAACCTGTGAGAACGCGTTCACTAAAAAAATGTCATCCTACTGCTTGCTAGGCAGCTTTAATATACTTCGCGGGCGGCAGAATATAACTGATTTAAAAAAATGGGGGAACGCAAAGTAGGCTACTACGCGTGTATGCAGCCCTTTTTGTTTAGCTCTCGAAACTTCCGAGTTTATCATTGCGAACCTACACCAGATCGGTCTCCAAAAGACGGGCCTGGTGAGCACTACTCTTGATCACTTCCTTCTGGGTTAAAAAGAACCAGCTTTCTGGAAGTCAAACTGCGGTTTCAGAGCCTTTGTCGGCCAGTTCCTTATTGGCGTAGTAGCAGTCTACTTGCTCAAAGTGAGCAGTATACCTCATGGTCAAACATAATTGCGCAAATAATTTGCGCAAAAATTGCGCAAACATAATTGCGCAGTATACCTCAAGCTTTACTTTGAAACGGGCCGGGCCGGGCCCGGGCTGGGCTTCACTACGGGATTCACGGGCCGGGCCGGGCTCGCTAGAGCGATAATTTAGCGGGCCCGGGCCGGGCCCGGGCTTGAAGTCGCGGGCTTGAGCCGGGCTCGGGCCTCAGGTCTCGGGCCCGGGCCGGGCTCGGGCCTCAGATTGAGGCCCGTGCAGTGCTCTACATCAGACCATCCGCTTCATACGCCGCATTGCCAACCACCACCACGGCATGCGCGAACACGGCCTCCGCCGCTTGGTCCAGGCCTTTGTTCTAAGCCGCTTCATCTATTCATTCCCTTCTCTTTCGCACCGAGGAGGACAAAGTCAACAGCCTCATTCGCCAGGCGTATAAGTCGGCCCTGTTCTTTCCCATATCTACCTCGATGACTCGGCTATTGTCCATGGGCGTCCGCGAGCCCATCGTAAAGCGCAGCTCCTCCGTCTCTCCCGCACCCGTCCGGGTCGCGCACTTCTCTTCCCACCTCACTGTCCATCCTTTCCTAAGTCTTCTCCCTCCTAACCGTTCATCCCCTCCCTAAGAATATGCATCCTGCACACCACCCCTCCCGCAAAGCAGCGCGAGCCTCCGCGCTCTGGCGTGAGTAAGGGCGGAAACCTGCCGTGGCTTATATGGATGCAGCCTCGTACAGCCGCTACCCAGCCCACACCCTTGTAGTCACTGACAACTCCCTCCAACCAATTCTTACTGCCTCAGTCTACACTTCGACCTCTGTACACGCCGAGGAGGCAGCTATTGCCCTTGCCATCACTCAGACCTCCGCGGAATACATTTTCAGTGACTCCAAGCCTGTGGTCTACAACTACGTGGTTGGACGGGTGGGACCCCCGGCCATCGGCACCTTACGTTCAGACGCCATCCCCTCTCACCCCATCCAAATCATCTGGGTGCCCACTCATACGGCCCATCCTGATAACGAGGCGGCTAATTATATCGCTCGCGATTCGACCGACCGAGCAAGCCCTGCTCCGCCGGAAATGGATACGCGCGACGAGCTCCTCACGTACCAAGATATTACTTTACACTACCGCCTCTCTCGTCTCTCTTTGTACCCTCCACGCAAATCCCATTCCCAGCACCACCAACGCATGTGGCGCCACCTTCAAGGCCACACCTTTCTCACCCCCGCACGTCTTGCCCTCCTCCACCGGCCTGCCGCTTATGGGTCATCCCAAGAGACGACTACGCTCATATCCTATTCTCATGCCCAGCCCACTTGCCCCCTGCCTTTTGACACCTAAACAGTCTGCAGTAGTGGGAGGCTGCTTTGTCCAGCACCGAGCCGAATCTCCAACTTCGGCTGGTGACCTGGGCGGAGGACGTCGCGACTAGGCTTCTTGCAAAGATTGGCTAAATCGGTGGTAGGGGACCTTTGAGTTAGCACACTGCAAAAACCGCACCGCGATATTAATGCGAAAGCATTACTAAGCTATGTCAGCTGGGTCGTGTCCGCAAAACGTGTCCGCAGCAGTTGTGACGTTCTCAGAAGAGGTACCATCAAACGAAAGGTTGTAATCGAAAAAGGTTTATGTGATGATGTTGCACAAATAAAATAGGTTCATGGGATGATTAGTTAATACCAAAAACGTCGAAAAACGTCTAAATAGCGCGGACGTCGATATAGTGAGTGGGCGGGAAAACAGCCGTGGACGGCAAAATAGTGGAAAATTGGCAAAGGAGTGGAAGTAAATTTGAAAAAAATTAAAATGTATTTTATGAGTGATATTTGAAGGAAAAGTTTAATTGACATAGATTAATTAGCTAATTATCAGCAAAAACCATTGGACGGTTGAACAGGCTGGAAGGGGATATAGTAAGTGGAAGGTGGTGGTGGTGAAAACATTTATTAAGAAGGGACATGAGGTATGTTTGGATCAGCCCGGAAGGGACCGATCCTTACAAACACTAGGTGGAGGTCCCTAGTACGGGACCCCAGTGGCGATAGCCGCCACCCGGGCGCGCCCGGCTAAGGCTTGTTGGGCCTGTAAAGTCGTGGCAGCCGAGCAGGGTCGCCTCCCAGTCCTCCCGGGTTGGGTTGGGGATGGGGGAATAGCCGGGTTGGAGGGATGTGATAGGTGTCAGAGGACACTGCACTACAGTGTGAGCAGCTGCCGCTAAAGGAGGGGTCAAAATGTTTTGGTGCTGCCGGGCACAGCAACGGGAAAGCAACCATGGCGCCAAATTTCAAAAACCAAAACGGTTGGTTGAGATAAAGTAAGGTATAATCAGAGTAAATAAATTGATCTTTAATTAAAGCATAAGGTAGTTACACTAATTCAGTAGTTAAATTATTTAACAAACAAAAAGAAAACGATAGAGGCAAAGAGACGCGACGAGTGCTGACGCGGCGCTGTTTTCTCGTTTTCCGAATGCGGGTCGCCGCAGTGATCAACTTTAAGGCATTTAATGCCTCATCGTTGTAAGCAGGAGTGTCGACAGAAATGTCACGCTTTTCAATTGGTCGAAACGGTCGTGACGTCACAACGCGCGAATTTCAAACGGGGCCAATCGTACTTTGGCTAGTAACTATGCAACCAATTAAAGGGATCGTATAGTGATGCTCCAAGTAAGTGGAACTGAGTTTAGTTAATTGCTTAATTACCCAATTAGTTTAATTAACCTTTCTTGTCCGGTCAGATAAATAAATAAAATTGAGTAGGAATCTGGTCGAGCTCAGGAATCGAACCCCGGTCTTTGTGGAGTGCGAGACGAGCACGCTACCACTCCGCCATGCCAGCTTTTTTTTTGTCTTTATTGCCTGTTTTGACAAATTACAACAGATCATAAACAGATGTTCTGCGCTGCACTCTCAAACATCAAGAGCGGACATGTGTTTCACTCGCGTGAGAAAATCAAAACTGTTTCAGGGAACACAACTCTCCCATCATCTCGATAACTTCATCTCCAAAACATAGCTCCTTGTACACTTCACGTAGCTTAAATATGTTTTCTTTGAAGTAATCGCGGACAGAACGTGCATCTTCATCACAGTGTCGTACAGCCATCCTGCTTCGCCAAATACTGTGCAGGCCAAGCAGGAAAATTACATCATATTTATAAAGATCCGGCTCAACGTCCAGGAATCGTATCCCATACGGCGTCAAGGGTAAATCTTTCTTTATTTTACGCTGGAGCACGTCCCAAAAGAGCAGCGCATCCCAGCAATCAATAAAGACGTGTTCTATTGTCTCTGGTTTGTGACACAACAAGCAGTCAGCACCCCATGGTAGAAACAATCCCTTCTCCTCCATCCATGGTTTAACCGGCAACGTCCCAGTGTGTAACTTGAAGAAAAACGTCTTCACACCCGCTGGCACCACCATTTTTCGTACTCTTTTTAAAACATTTCCTGCTTGGCTTCCACTATACAGAGATCGATAAATTGGCTCCGGGAAGACAGAGTCCAGCAAATCTTTTAACAATTTCTTACGCGTGACATTAGAAAGATATTCCAAACTGAAGCGCGCATTAAGAAACCGGAAAGCAAAGACCACTTCTTTCAAAAACCTACTTGCACTGTATCTCATCCCTTACACACTGGAAATAACATAGTTTGGCAAAGCCGAAGAAAGCCTCACTTGAATAAACGTCCGCAGAAAAGGGTCGCGTTGTTCGCGAAGAAACAGAAATCTTGACACCACCTGCCTCAGGTACAAGTGTGGCAAGGAAAGACCCCCTTTTCTCAAACGCAGAAATAAATTATCACGTTTAGTCCTCTCCCATGAGGACTGCCAAACAAAAACTGCTAAGAGACGATGAAACTTTTGAATGCTAAGTCTAGAGCATGAAAGGGCCTGCAACAAATAGCACACTTTTGAAACCAGATATACATTGCATATGTTTGCGCGCGTGAATACAGACAGTTCCTTTCCCGACCATTTCTGTGCACACGTGGAGAGTTCTTGAATTTTCTCCTTCCAAAAGTCATCGTTATCTCGATACTTGTCAAGAGGTACACCTAGGTATTTGGAAGGAACATGTGACCATTTTACACTTGCATGAAACAAAGGCGCTGATGCCCAATTCCCATGCCAAAGGCCCGCACACTTGTCCAGGTTAACAACGCTATTGGTTACATCACAAAACCTACGAACAACCGACATCGCATGTTCTATGCTGCTGTGGTCACTACAGAAAACTCGTTGGTTTGGAATGAACAAAGGCGCGTCTGGTGAATACGGTGTCTTCGTTCACTCCCATCTTCCTCCCTTCCCGTTACGGCAAGGTTCAGGTGCCCACCGAGGTACGCGAGACAGATACATTCCCTTTCCTCAAAAACCAATTTACCGACGAGCAAGGCGTACAACCGAACGGGCGATGGCGTTCTGTGGACTCCCTGGCAGCGTTGCAAGACGCTGTCGCGTTCATCTTAACCACACATCAATGACACAAGCAGCAACACTGCGCTTAAGGCTTTCGCCTCACCGCACTTTAGGTCAACCACGACGTCGTGAGGTCAACAAAGTGCCCCCTGACTTTTTTTTTTGTAATTATTTAATCTTTCATTCCGGTAACGGAGTGCGACCTCGTGATGCTGTCGTGCATTCCCTCGCCGATCGCAGGTGCGGCTCGCTCCCTCGGGCGTGGTTGTGAGCCGCCATGTTGCCCGGATGGGAGGAGTGGGCACGATGTCCCATTCACACATCACTCCCTGCATACAGGAGCCCCTGAATAAACTCAGTCCTCGCAGCGCCACACTTTATTAAAAGCATGACAATTTGAAATTCGGTCATCGGTTCCGACTTCAACCGTTCTCTCGAAAGAATCGGCCGCAGGGTTATGTCGCCCTCCAAAGCACAATTTGAAATGTGAGGTACGCAATAAAGCCGGTCGTTGATAGCATTGTGCTCTTTACAAACATCACTTTCGTCTTGCAAACAGAATGCAAGAAAAAAAATTGCAACCGAAAAAAAAAGCGCATGCAAACAAAGCAGTTGACCGGTCTTCGTCGTCGACGCGCTGTCTTCAAAGGTTCCGTCGGGCCTCCAGAGCATGTTGCGGATAGGCGCGCGTCATGACTTCGATAAAGACATCAAATTTCTGGCGAAGTAGTAGTGCTTCCCGTCTGAACTCTAGCATCACCTCTTGCACCTCCAGCATCATTTGCTGCAGCGTTGCAGCCAAGTATTCAAGTTGCTGGAGCCGCGACTGCTGCTGCTGCCGCCGCTGCCGCCGCCCGTCTTCGGAATAAGCCATCTTCAGAACGGAACGCTGTAACGAAAAAAAAAAAAATTCGCTGTGGCTTAGCTTGGTTAAGCCCGGCAATTGCGAAAGCAATATCCGTACCTATGCCATGGTACAGCTGGTAGTGTAGCTGGTGGTGGTGCTTGTGGTTAGACTTGTGGTGATGCATCGGTTGTACAATCCAATCCAATGTAATCTAATCTCATCTAATGTAATGTAATGTAATGTAATGTAATCTAATGGAATGTAATATAACCTAATCTAATTTAATCTAATCTAATGTAATCCAACCCAATCAAATACAATGCAATCCAATCAAATCCAAACCAATCTAATCCAATGTAGTCCAATCTAATCCAATATAATGTAATCTAATCTAATCCAATCTAATCTAAGGCCGCCGGTGGTGGCACTGCCACTACTCGCAGACGGCGCGAGATGGTCGCCCAGCTCTTCGGCGTCACGTCACACAGAGGTCATGCGAAAGGTCAATTCATGTGCACCGCCGTCGCACGGCAAAGGCTTGAAAGTGCAAGTAGTAAAGCTTTCGCTTTAAAAGCCCAGTCCACTGACCAATGTTTTACCAAAAGGACTCGCCTTCATCTTCTAATTGCAGACATTATTGGCAAGGATATCGAGGCCTCTTCACGTGAGGAAAAAATGGATTGGAACAGAATACGAGATAGAGGCGATAGAAGTGGTTTGGAGCGTGGTGCGCGTTCTATTTTTTTTTTTTTCCATTTCCGGGTAAGATGGGATGTATGGTTCAGCGGATGGCCTCCTGTTTTTTTTGTGTTTTCGATTCCGTGCTTCGCGCAGCACTTGTCACAATACTATCTTCATTTAGCCTGCTGTTATTTACGCATTAACTCAGAAGAGCATATGCTACACAATTCATCTCAGTAGAAACTAATTAATTTTTCAGCAGAACGAGTTTCAATGTCTTTCCTATGGCAGATATAAAGTGACCCAACTGCCCAGATACCCGATACCTGACATCAACTAATTATAAAAAAAGCATCTCCAAGGGCACATGGAGAACAAACAGTGCTTTAGTGAAGTTCTTCCCTTGTTGTTCTCACAACACCCACTATTCCTTTGCACAGCTGCCTCACAATAGTGCCAAACATTTTGTTTAAAAAGCGGTGGCTACTTGAAACTTACTGATACGAGGTCTGTTAGAAAAGTATCCGACCTTATTTTTTTTTTTTGCGAACACCTGATGGATATGAAACAAGCGCGCTTGCACCAGCAGACCTTGAAGTGTCGTGCGCATGCACGAATTTTTTCCCGCCTGCCGATAGCGTCAGTCGCTGGGAGGCAGCGGTTGAGTGAGGTATACTGCGCAGTGCTCTCGTCGGTTTTTTAGTGCAAGCAAAATGGCGGTGCGACAGGAGCAGCGCTAATGCATCAAATTTTGGCCAGAAATGGGGCGACAGCCAAGTGGTAACCATTCGAAATATTCAGACGGGTTTCGGTGACGATGCCTAGAGCAGCACACAAATTAAGCAATAGTACAACTGGTTTAAAGATGGCCGCACATCGGTGGAGAGCGAGAAACGCTCCGGTCGGCCATCAACATGCCTAAATTACTAGGTAATTGCCGAAGTGAACGCTGTGGTGATGCGGGACTGTTGTGTGACTATCCGAGAAATTGCGAAAGAGGTGGACATCAGTAGTTTTTCTGCACATTCCATTATCACCGAAGATTTGGCCATGGAGAGAGTTGCGGCGAAATTCGCGCCGAAGCTGCTCACGGTGGAGCAAAAGCAGCTTCGTGTTGAAGTCTCACAGGACACGCTGGATTCCACAAACACTGACCCCGACTTCATCAACACCACAATCACTGGTGATGAGTCTTGGGTGTACGGGTACGACCCGGAAACCAAATCCCAGTCGTCACAGTAGAAGCATTCCACGTCCCTACGACCAATGAAGGCCTGTCAAATGGTCAGCAACGTCAAAGTGATGCTGACTGCTTTCTTGGACTCTCGCTGTGTGGCACACCACGAGTACGCACGCCCCAGGGTCAAACAATGATTAAAGAGTACAACAGGGGTGTCCTCCGTCGCCTACGTGGTGCTGTGAGGCGCAAGAGACCGGAGTTGCGGTCAACAGGAAATTGGCGCATCCATCATGACAATGCTCCTAAACATTCTTCGCACTCGATTCAGACTTTTTTGGCAAAAAACCAGACTCTTGTAGTTCAACACACTCCTTACTCTCCTGGTAAGGCCCCCTGCGACTTCTGGCTGTTTCCCAAAATCAAAAGGCTATGGAAAGGAGCGCGATTTCAGACAAGAGAGGACATGATGGCTGCAACGACAGCTGAGCTAAACCCCATTCCGAAAAAGGACTTTTCGGAATACTTCCAACAGTGGCAGCACATCTGGGAAAAGTGTGTGAAGTGCCAAGGAGACTACTTTGAAGGTAATTAGGTTTCCAACGCTCCAGTTATGCCATTTTTTTTTTCTACGGTCAAAGGTCGGATACTTTTCTAACAGACCTCGTATAAGCTCAATTTTCAAATAGCCTGCACGCGGTGTCTCCGATTTGCGACAATGGGCGTTAAACGGTCAACGCAGGAAAACCTTCGGCATTTCTACACTGTTCCATCTATTTACCTTTTCCTCTCCGTCCCGGTTCGTCTTGTCCGGCTGGGGTGTCCGCCGAAGTGGGTGCAACTACCACGCCTGGTATGATTAAAAAAAAAAAAGGCACGATGACAAACAAAAAATGACTTCGACACTTCTTGGTGTCAATATCGTAGCATAAGCGACAAAAATCTCCACGAGACGCAGAAAGCGATATAGGCGCATAGGTGGTACATCTCCTAAGGACCGTTCCTTTCGAATACCACGAGCGAGATTACGTTGGGTGAACTTTGACCTCCACAAGTGTGGTCTTCAGCCACCAGTTAGAGGACGACCTATTGGGTTCGCTCGCCACTCACGCGTCTTTAAGCTTGCTCCCGATAGCAGGATACCGTTTTAGCTGCTCTGTAATAAGCAAGCGGTAGAGGCGAAATGGCCCTGCGTATGTTGTTTCGTAGAGAGACGCCGTAGTGAAGGGCTCCGGAAATTTCGACCACCTGGAGTTTTATAACGTGCACTGACATAGCACAGTACACGCGCCTCTGGAATTTCGCCTCCATCGAAATTCAACCGCCGCGGCCGGGATCGAACCCGCGTCTTTCGGGTCAGCAGCCCGAAACCACCACAACCACTGAGCCACCGCGGCGGCCTAATTAGGTTAAGTAGAGCTAGACCTCACCAGATTTTTTGAGGAAAGGAAATGCCGCATGTACTGCCTTGAATCTCGGTGGACCCCTCAACCACGTCTTAATGGAAGAGGTAGAAAGTCTGAGAAGGCGTACAATTTAAGGAGCATATGTCGTCGGTTCGAATCCCTGTCGGAAGCTAGGCTTCAACTTGACTAGCACATGTAAGCAACGAGAAATCGCATATACACCACCCGGAACACTGTGCGCCAAGCGGCTGCGTCACAGTTTTGTACGAATCTGGACGGGAAAACTGGCGCCACATTGCAGTCGGCCTGTGGGGAGTATATACAGACGCACGAACATGCATATGTTGCCTGAAATCGGGGTGCTCGGCTTGCCGTATGCTTTCCACGGCCGCTGAATGACGTCACCCTATTATTGCGAAAGCAATACTACTCGCACTTTCAAGCCTTCGCGTGACCCGGCCACAGTTACGTTTGACCTTTAGCGGAGTGAATATGGGCGATCAACTCGCTCCTTCAGATAGCCCGGCTGCAGTTACGCCGCGCCGCGCACCAGTGGCGCTACTGCCACTGTGACGTCATACCAGCTGTATATTATGGGCGACCAACTCACTCCTTCAGAGAGCCCGGCTGCAGTTACGGTGTGTGTTTGCCGCGCTACTGCCACTGTGACGTCATACCAGCTGTAGATTATGTTTTCTTTCTCTCAGACGCAACATCAAAAACAAAATATAAAAAAAATTATGCCCAGGCTTAGCTTGGTTAAGCCAAGAATGCGTTGCATATTGCGCGGTCTTTTTGCGCGAGGTATTGCTTGGCGGCACTAGATTTCCTCTGCAGCTTTTCCTCCGTGACGTATGGATGGATGGATGGACGGATGGATGGATAGGAGCGCCCCCTTTAAAACGGGGCGGTGGCAACCACCACCATGCTCAGCCGTCGTTTTTTTCCTTTTTTTCTATTTTTTTTTCTTTTTCCCTGTGGTTTGGTCACCACGGGGCTACCGTGGTGACGTCACGTCACGTGGTTTGGTGGCTGCCCGGCCGCGCCCAAGGGCTGAACTGAGTGATTGCAATATGCTACGCATAAAAATTACCGAAGACGCTTTGAGTCGTCGCGCAGCGGCGGCCGGTAGCCACGCGTGACCTGTAGACGCGGCGCACTGCGTTCCTTCAGTTGGAGGCGCTGCGCTTTTGCTTTCGCTACCTACCAGGCTTAACCAAAGATAAGCCCCCCCGCGAATTTTCTTGCCATCTCCTGGATTTTCATCTGCGAGTACACTAGCGCACGTCGCCGGCTTTTCTCGTAATGGGGCTAGCAACTATAGTAATGCTTTCGCAGTAAAAACTTCACAAAAAGTGCCTCGATAATGAAGCATAGCGCACTAAGGTAGTACACACATTGGGGATGCTATGGAGAGGTCTGTATAGGTGTTACATGTGGTCCAAGTGGGACCCGCGATCGCAATACGCCGCCCAGTGGTTCGAAACGCATCTTGAACGCCATGCGCGCGTTTGTGCCGCGTTTGTGAGCAGACATCGGGTGGGACGCGCGCTATCCTATGACGCCGCAAAACGCTTCGAAAAGCCTATCGGACATACAGGGATCGTCTGTGTACAGGTTATAAATATATAGTCAGCAAACGCATGGCAGTAGTAGGCCTTACAGCGGGTGGTCGCCTGGTCAAAGCATGTGAAACAAGCGATTAAAGGAGGCGATAAAAGAGGAAGAGATGTCAGAAATAGTAAACGTTTATCCTCCTCCTTTCCTTCTCTCATGACATGGTTCGTGTGTCCATCGAGAAACGATAGTTACTGCGCCATTTCGTTCATTCAAAACAAGCTGTCGTTTTCGAGTACGCTTCCGCTCACTAAATTTCACGAACGTGCGATGTCAGTGCACGCTAAAGAACCCCAGGTGGTCGAAATTTCCGGAATCCTTCACTACGGGGTCCCTCATAGCCTAAGTCGCTTTGGGACGTTAAACCCCAATAAACCAATTAACCAAACCACAGTTTGCATAGCACAAAGTTAACGTACTCAGTTCTTCATTTGCGTTCGGCGACAGCCTTACGCAAGATCTCTACGCACTGCATTTCTACGTCAGTAGGCTCTATAAGTACGAACAGTTGCTAAAATTATTGTACTGTGTCGCTCTTTATCCCTCCTCTACACTTTTCGTTCGATAACTACGCTTTGAGTTCTTGGCTTCAAGAGAAAATAGGCCTAACGACTAGGCGCTTCGCTCGTCTGCTTTGAGGTAATACTCGAAGAAAACACCAACTAGATGATATCCAAAGATGCCCCGGACATTCATACGTCGATCACGGTAACCACAGTGCCGGACGATGAAGCTGTACTACAAAAATAGTGAAAAGGAATCTTACTTTGCCGGAATGACAGGGCCTCTCACGGCGTTGCCGGCTTGGCTTCGGAACACGCGTCGCTCAATCTCGCTGCGGTGACGTCACGCCTGTGGAAAGGAAGACGAGAATTTCCTCCTCTAGGCTGCCTCGACACGCCCACGTTTGTAGGCGTCTCTTCTCCGCTCATTGGTTAGGCGTTCGGCTACTGAGCCGATAGGGCTGCAGAATTCCCTTATACTCATTCCCCTTCCCCCTCCATTCACCTTAAGCGCCAACTCCACAAGGGCCCTTCCTGGGCGTACGCGCCCAACGTCGGCGCTCTTGGCGTACGCCAAAACCGGTGTGCGCATGCGCACTGCAGGAGACGCCAGCGAACCTCGGCGAGGCGCCGATATTAAGGCGAAAGCCTTTAATGCCTCATACTGTCGTGACCAAGACGTGTTAGCAAATGTGTCCGCGTTTCGGATGCATGCCTTATATGGGCATATACCAATCAATAGCCAATCGATACTTAATCGGGTGCAATCGAAAGACATTGGAACATGATACAAAGGGATTTCATGATTATATCATTGTACTTAATGACTGGTTTGGTTTGGTTTATGGGGTTTAAGGTCCCAAAGCGACTCAGGCTATGAAAGACGCCGTAGTGAAGGGCTCCAGAAATTTCGACCACCTGGGGTTGTTTAACGTGCACTGACATGGTGGTGGCGAAAACTTTTATTTTGTGAAAAAGAGTTCGGGAGCCACAGAGTGGCCTCGCTGCATGGTCGGCGTTCCTAGTCCGGGACACCGCATGACGAGGCCCCGTCTCTCGCCCGTTTCACCAGAGCCCTTTGGGACTCAAGCGAGGAGCAGTTGAGGAGGGCAGTCTCCCATGCCTCTCTGGAAGGGGTAGGGGAAGGGGGGAGGTGGGGATTTTGAGTACATGCCTACACCATGTGGAAGATATCACAGGTCTCCCCACAGTGTGGGCATCGCCCATCCGTGTTAGGATCGTAATGTTTTATTATTGCAGGACAGAGTAGAGTAGCTGTCTGCAGGCGCCTTAAAGTTCGCTCCTCCGTCTTACTCAGCCCTTTTGCAGGGGCCGGGAAAAGGCGGTGGTTGTCGCTATAATGTGTTAATATTTCCCTGAATCGCAGCAGCGGCTGGTTAGTCTCCGAGCCAGAAGAGCTGGGATGAGGAGCCCGGTGAGTATGCGCTCGGGCAGCCGCGTCAGCGGCCTCATTAATTCGTAAGCCCTGGTGGCCAGGAGCCCAAGTGATTCGTTTGGGTGTTGGATCAGTGGCAGTCCGTCGTAGAATACAAGCAGCTAAGGGGGAGATCTCCCCTGCCAAGTAATGTTCACATGCTTTTCGGGAGTCCGTGATGATTATTCTCGAATTGGCGTGGGCGGCAGCAAGCGCTATCGCTACTTCGCACAGTACACGGGCCTCTAGAATTTCTCCTCCAAAGAAATTCAACTGCCGCGGTTGAATTTCTTTGGAAACTACCCCTCACCCTGCCACCCTGGCAGGTGGCAGTTAATGGTTCATCGCGAGGGTTCGCTCGCCGTTCAGCGCTAACGCATGCAGCCCGCATCTCCCTCTCATCACCCCACGTACCAATAAGCGCGCGCGCGAGAGAGAGAAAAAAAAATGGCTGAGGCTTAACTTGGTTAAGCCTGGAGAATGCGAAGCATCATCGTGTCGCGTAATTTGGAGGCGCACAACCACAGCGACGGCGCGAGGTGGGCCCCCGTTTCTCCACTGTCGTGACGCCATCGTGTCACGTGGTGTGACGTCATGTATCACGTGATTTGGAGGCGCACAACCACAGCGACGGCGCGAGGTGGGCCCCCGTTTCTCCACTGTCGTGACGTCATCGTGTCACGTGGTGTGACGTCATGTATCACGTGATTTGGAGGCGCATAACCACGGTGAAGGGCTGATGTGGTAGCTAAAGTAGTATGCTTCGCATAAAAACTTTATTTACACAGGAATTCGGGGCAGGCCCCAGGGTCCCCGCACGACCCCACTGCACTCAAGTGTTTATGTTCCTAAGGTCCATAACACTGGCAGCCCGGCCGGTGGCGATGGTCTGCACGGCCGGGTCCTCCGAGTGCAGCAGGGTCTCCCAGTCCTCCCAGGTCTTGAGGCTCTCTAGGTCCCGCGGGGGAGGGTCCGCCAGGCAGAGGGAAAGGATGTGGAGGGAAGAGGCGAAGGGTTCTGGGCATAGGGCGCATGCCGGAGTGGGGAAGGAGGGATGATAGTGGGCTAGGTTAAGAGGTGAGGGGAGAGAGTGTGTCTGTAGTCTGCGCCAGAGTGTTGCGTGTTTGTTATCTAGGGAGGGGTGGGGCGGGGGGTATAGGCGCGATTCAGGCGTCCACTTATCCAGGGAGCCAGTTATACGCACGTCCTTTCCTTAAAAGCGTGAAGCGTCAACGCCAACTCCAATGAACACAATGAACGCCGACGGCCTATGGCTTCAGCGCACAACGCGTTTCAGCGCGTTTCTGGCACTACACTGTGAATGCCTGCAGCCCACATCTCTCTCTCTCTCATTACCCCACGTGCCTATAAGCATGATCCAGGCGTCCAGTGACCCAAGGAACCAGTTATGCTCACTTCCTTTCCTTAAAATGATCGGAGTGCAAAACGTCAACGCCAACACAACGAACGCCGACGGCCTATGGCTTCAGCGCACAACGCGTTTCAGCGCGTTTCTGGCACTACACTGTGAATGCCTGCAGCCCACATCTCTCTCTCTCTCATTACCCCACGTGCCTATAAGCATGATCCAGGCGTCCAGTGACCCAAGGAACCAGTTATGCTCACTTCCTTTCCTTAAAATGATCGGAGTGCAAAACGTCAACGCCAACACAACGAACGCCGACGGCCTATGGCTTCAGCGCACAACGCGTTTCAGAGCGTTTCTGGCACTACACTGTGAATGCCTGCAGCCCACATCTCTCTCTCTCTCTCATTACCCCACGTGCCTATAAGCATGATCCAGGCGTCCAGTGACCCAAGGAACCAGTTATGCTCACTTCCTTTCCTTAAAATGATCGGAGTGCAAAACATCAACGCCAACACAACGAACGCCGACGGCCTATGGCTTCAGCGCATGCTTCAGCGCCACGTCTCTGGCACAATGTTGTCAATGCCAACGCATGCAGCGCACATCTGTCACTAACGCCGCGTAGCTTAAAGCACGATTGAGGTGTCCGCTGTTCCAAGAGGGCAGTTATGCGCTTTTCGTCTGCTTTGCAAGCTCCCGCTCCATTGGTTTCGCAGCTTAAAGCGCGACAACGCGCTTTAAGCTGCGAAGCCAATGGAGCGGGAGCCACTGCTGGTTACAACTGCGACGGCGACGCCGGGAAACGCAGAAACGGGCGCCAAAGAGCTGCGCTCTAAAACATGTCCAGAGATGACCATAGCGGTCTCCGCCAGGCGCGCGCGGAAGCGTTGGACCAACAACACGTGTATTAAGGCGAAGGCCTTTAATGCCTCATATATCGTTAGCAGTCGTGTCGGCAGCCGTGTCGGCAGCCGTGTCGGCAGATGTGTCCACGTTATTACGGGTGTCCACCGAAATATGCGAGACAGTTACTGCCTAGTTTCCTTTCCTAAATTAAAATATTGGTTGGCGTCAGTTTTTTTTTCTCTCTCCTCAAATACAATTTTCAGTTTCTTCATTACCCTTGCTGACGAGAAGCCTCAAGTCGCCAGCGCCAGAGAAGACGTCGGAGACCACAACCGCGAATCCCTTGAAAGATACAATAAAGTTTTCACTCACTCACTCTTCATTACGGCCCCTCTTTCTTTTTCTTCTTTCACTCCCACTTTCTCCCAGCCTGTACGGTGCAGTTCGGTTGTCAACCGAGATAGCCAAAAGCCCCCTTGAGGCTATCCTTACGGGCATGAACGACCTGAACTGCGGAAGGAGAATCTACGGCTACGTCAAAGCCTTCCTCTCAAATAGAACGGCAACGATTGGCCTGGGGGAGCTCAGATCAGACAAATTTCTTACTCCAAATAAAGGAACACCTCAAGGATCGGTCATCTCCCCTACGCTCTTCAACATAGCCATGATTGGCTTGGCAAAACAGTTAAAAGCAATCGACGGCATACACCATGCCATGTATGCCGACGACATCACCATCTGGGTCAACACAGGCTCGCTCGGAGAGAAAGAAGAGAAATTACAAAAGGCAGCCACCTGCGTAGAGAACTACGTCAGAGAAAGAGGGCTAGCATGCTCCACCGAGAAATCAGAGCTCCTAAGAGTTTGGAGAGGAAAACAAAATCGCACAGTCCCCACTAGCGACGACTTAAAGTTGAACGTCTACCTCGACGGGAAGTCGATACCGGAAAAAACACTCATCAGAATCTTGGGGATGTGGATACAGTCAAACCAACGCTGCACTCACACTCTCGCCCTACTCAAAGCATCCACTCTACAAGTGGCCCGCATGATCACGCGCATCTCACACAGACGTCATGGCATGCGAGAGGAGGACACACTTAAGTTGGTCAGAAGCCTGGTAGTCAGCCGAGTGACATACAGCCTCCCCTACTATAATCCCATCAAGAGTGAGGTACAACAGGCGGACGTGATTCTACGCAAAGCCTACAAAACCGCACTCCACCTTCCTCACAGCACTTCAACTGAAAAGCTCCTAGCCCTAGGACTACACAACACTTTCGATGAATTGAGAGAGGCACAACTAGTCTCCCAACTGCGCAGACTACAACAGACCCCATCTGGCAGGGAGCTCCTAAAGAAACTGGGCCGCGCCGATCAAATTCAAGAAATGCAGAGGACAGAAACAATTCCGGACGAATATCGCAACACACTAAAAGTAACGCCAATACCCCGGAACATGGATCCCAACCTACACAAAGCACGCAGAGAGGCAAGGGCTGAATACCTACAAAAGACATTAGCACCCCAAGAAACGACGGTATACGTGGACGCAGCCACATACACCAGAACAGCGGGGCAGCACAACAGCAATGCGGTAACAACGGTGATTGACTCAACCCTACGCGAGATCACCAGCGCATCACTACAAGACTGTACGATAGTCGAGGCTGAGGAAGCGGCCGTCGCTCTAGCGGCAGCGGAGGGCTATCGGTCTAAACGGTCTCTAAAAATCCTTACAGACTCACAAACAGCATGCCGCAACTACCTACGCGGCAGAATAGGGCACAGAGCGCTCCGCATACTCCGCTCTGGGGGCCACATAACACAACGACAAACAAACGGAGAACCAATCAGGCATACGATAGTATGGACGCCGGGACGACATACGGGAGTAACAGGGAACCAAGAGGCGGACAGGATAGCTCGAGGGTACACTTATTACCGAGCATCCAACGTAGGCGACCTCGAGGGGAACGAACCTGTACCCCAAGATTATTCGGCGATTCTAAATTATTACAAGGGCTGCAGAAAGCGGTATCCACCACCGGACAACTCCCTTAGCAGAGAGGACTCTGTCGCGTGGAGACAGCTACAGACGGGCTCCTACCCGAACCTACACGTACTCAACAAAATATATCCAACACAATACAATGACAAATGCCCTTGGTGCCAAGAACCCCCCACGCTGTACCACATAACGTGGGCATGCCAGAGGATAAGCGTGGTACCAGTGATAACAAACCCGAGTGCGGAGCAATGGGAGGGAGTGCTCTCCAGCGATCGTCGGGTCGACCAAGAAGGTCTGATTCGGCGAGCAAAACTGGCAGCAGCATCCAGCGGAGCCCTGGACTAAGGGCAACCGACCTTTGAGCAAGATGGACGAAGCCATCTCAAAACCGCCGAACACAATCCGAATCTAGAGCTAATAAAGTTTTCACTCACTCACTCACTCAACCGAGATGACAAAAAATTTCCTTTCCTCAAAAAGCGTTACATGCAAAGGGCAAGGCATCGCGCCGAACGGGTGGTGGCGTTCCTCCCTTCCTGTACGGCGCGGTTCGGGTGTCCACCGAGATGACAGAGAATTACTGCTCCATTTCCTTTCCTCAAAAAGCGTTGCGTTTAAAGGGCAGGCAGGTAGGTAAAAACTTTATTGATGAACCAAGTAAGGGAAGGAAGTTTGGTTGGGAACGGTTGGTTGGCTTGGTTCTTAATCCCGGTTGGCGGCCATCAGTCCATGACTTCTGGCGACCTTCTCCGCCCATTCCACCAGCCTCTTGTGAGGCCGGCTCGGAGCTAGAGACCGCGATCTCCCAACCTTCTAGGTCTGTGAGTTTCCAGCGAGATGGTGGTTGGAGTTCCCGGCATATGAAGAGTATGTGTTCGAAGTTTGCTCTCGGAGCCCCACAAAGAGAGCAGTCGGGCTTGTGTTGATCCGGGTGTATTAGTGCTTAAGCGTTTCAACACATCCTTTGATGGCACGTGCCAGTTCTGCGGGTAGGTGGCTGACACATTCCACATGATTTTGGCGTGTCAGTCAAACCCATCTATTCCCCCCAACCCCACCAGAGAGGACTGGGAGGCGGCCCTGCTCGGCTGTCAAGACCTCAAGGCCCAAAAGGCCTTGGCTCAACGGACGTGGGCGGCGTTGCTTGACAATGGGGCCCCGGAATAGGGCCGGGTTCCACCTAGTACTGCGAAAGGAAGGCCCTACCCTGATCAGCTCTGCGTAATATTAAATGGCTGATAAATGTTTTTCACCACCGCAGGCGAGACGAAACGCAAGGAACGCTTGCGGATTTCTGAGCGCGTTCGCAATCATTGGTTGGTGAGAAGCCTAGCTGGCAGTGTCAGGAAGGGAACGAACGCAAGCGGATGCAACTGGACGGACTCGCTGGAGGAAAAAGTGCAGGTTGGTAGCCAGCATGAATAAGTGTTTTAACTTAAGGCTGTTGAGGATTGCTGATCGTGAGGTTGTAACGTCCCGCAGCCGCTCAGGGTGTGAGGGACGTCGTAGTGGAGCGCTTCGGATTGATTTAGCCCTTCTGGGGTTCTGCAACGCATGCTGACATCGTACAGCACACGGGGTTTTTTTTTTCGCGTCCATCGAAATATGGCCCCAGCGGCGTGGATTGAACCGGCGACCTTTGAATCAGCAGCTGAACGCCAAAGCCACTGAACCACCAAGGCCGGTTAATCCTAAGGGGTGTTGGTTGAGCCTGTTGAGGTGAGCGGTGGGACGAAAACTTATCTGGCAGATTCATGAATACGTATTGTAACTTAAACTTGTGGAGGTGAGCGGTGTGACGAAAACCTGTATTGGGCTGCCGCGGTGGCTCAGTGGTTACGGCGCTTGCTGCTGACCCGAAAGACGCGGGTTCGATCGCGGCAGCGGCGGTCGAATTTCGATGGAGGCGAATTTCTAGAGTCCCGCGTACTGTGCGATGTCAGTGCACGTTATAGAACCCCAGGTGGTCGAAATTTCCGGAGCCCTTCACTACGGCGTCCCTCATAGCCTGAGACGCTTTGGGACGCTAAACCTCATAAACCAAACCATCATTCGCCGATGGAGGCGCCAGCGACGCAACTGAGTCATGCGCAAACGAAAATGCTGCCCTCTAAGCTGATGAAGAGCGTCACGACGAGCTCCTTACCCAGCGTGTGCTTGCCAGCAGCACAAACGAGAAGCCAAGCGTCACGCGTGGACGCATAGTGACGTGGACGCTATAGTGACGTGGACGCAGCTCCGCATCTTCATGCAACTCGACCGCAGCAAAGTTTGGTTTGGTTTATGAGGGCTTTAGCGTCCCAAAGCGACTCACGCTATGAGAGACGCCGCATTTAAGGGCCCCAGAAATTTCGATCACCTAGGGTTCTTTAACATGCACTGGCATCGCATAGCACACGGGCCTCTAGAATTTCGCCTCCATCGAAATTCGACCGCCGCGGCCGGGTTTGAACCCTCGTCTTTCGGGCCAGCAGCCGAACGCCATAACCACTGAGCCACCGCGGCGGCCACAGTAACCAGGCGCAAAGTAGTACCCCGTGTAACGAGCATGTAGCGCAGACTGTCAGCCTGATGAAGTAAGCGCGGCGTGCTGCGTGCACTGAGGGTATATGTGTGTGCCGCTTTTGGAAATCGGATCCTACCCAGAAATCCTGGACGAGCGCTTTTTTTCGGCGGGAAATAGTAATGATCTCAGTTTTTACGCATGTGGTGCGATTTCAATATAACATTTCCGCAGATTTTCCCTCGGCAGGCTTCCATTTTTAGCTGTTAACGTTTTTGCTATCGTCAAAAACGTTTCCCGTTGGCTTTCTATGGCAGTGTATTCGATGCGAGCGATGGACGAATTTTGAAAGGAAGATTTTGCCATGCATCGGAAGAATGTATACAATTACCTTCGGTATTTCCATAACAGTACCTTATAACATTTCCCGGTTGCCTCACAATTAAAACTGATTTACAAGAATCCTGTCTCGAGTCAAGGGGCAGTCAAAAAGTATCACCTTAAATATCTTTTTTTTTTATTGTTGTAAGAAAAGACAAAGCTAGGCCAAAAAGCGTTTTATCATTTTTTAACACAGTATCTAGCACACGTTCAGTGCAGGTGCGGCATTCCTTCACCAACGCCTCGCTCTTCAAAGATAAATTTTGGAGGCGAAAGCCTAATCCCGTTCATCAGCAGCAATACCCGGCATTGCCGTCGTCGACCGCGAAAATGGTCGTGAAAATTCAGTGTGCCGTCACCATGGTCCTGGAGACCGGAAATGACGTCAACCATATCTACAGTGAAACCTAAATTGACGTCAGCTAAACCGGAAGTGAAAGCCGGAAGTGGCTTGGTAGCTAGGTTGAAACGGCTCCTTATATTTACTCGTATGTCATGCGGTCTTTCCTAGATGCCTTCACCCCAGAAGCCTTCGCCGGAAAGGTCTTTGCGACATTAGTACTAGCCACTAACTAGTACTAACTAGCAAACAAACTTAGTTAACTACTATAGCCCACGATGACACACAAATTCTTTCGCATTCACAGCAAGCACATAGGCAGTCTAAGTGCCTTCTGCAATTTTTGGGGGTATAATCTTTGAAGCCATGCATGAATTGCTTGCCATGCATGAATCCATGCATGAATTGCTTGAAGCCATGCATGAATCCGCACCGAACTTGGTGCCACTCAGCGCATCCATAGGTAGCCCGAATGTGTGGCAATGTCTAGTGATTACGATGGGTTATGAAGGCATTCTAGAAGGTCAACAGTGGCCTCTGCATCTGCAACAAGCTCTGTGTGGCCGTGCATTATCGCGCTGGAGCAGCGCACCAGAACGCGCCAAACCACGGCGTTTTCATTTGATTGCAAGGTTCAAGCGGTCCTCGCGCGCAGGCCACAGTACAAATCCAGCTGTTTTCTCTGCGGCTGCGCTGTTTCGAATCCCTCTTGCGGCTGTGGTATGAGAAAGGTTTTATGCTGGATAGCATTCGGACAAATAATTTTAAAAAATTGGCGGGGGCTTAGCTTTGGTTAAGCCTGGTAGGTTGCGAAAGCAAAAGCGCAGCGCCTCCAACAGAAGGAACGCAGTGCGCCGCGTCTAGAGGTCACGCGTGGCTACCGGCCGCCGCTGCGCGACCACTCAAAGCGTCTTCGGTAATTTTTCGTATATGTTGTTGCGACTGAGAGAAAGAAAACAATCTACAGCTGGCATGACATCACAGCGGCAGTAGCGCCACAGGTGCGCGGCGTTGGTCGCCCATATTCACTCTGCTGAAGTTCAAACGTAACTGCGGCCGGGTCACGCGAAGGCTTGAGAGTGCGAGTAGTATTGCTTTCGCAATAAAAGGTTCTGCTTAAGTCATCAGACATGGCAGTTGCGCGAAACACACACACACAAGACAGGTTACGGGACGAGCGCAAACTTACAACTGATTTTATTCAAAATACAAGGCACATATTTAAAGGAAGAAAAATAGAATGCACTTTGAGCATGCGCATCGAGATTATACACAATGTAGCAATCAAAAGCATACCAAGGTCTGAACTTACATCGTCTTATCGAGAAAGGCTACCTCACTATTGTACAGTGCAACCGAAGAATCACTGATACATGCTTGTCCTTTTTTCTTTATGAAATACGCTTCCATCACTTCACGTGCAATTGAAACTCGACTTTTGCCCAGAACTCTGCTTAAGGTTCGGGCGTAGATTTGCCGCGGTTTGCGGATGACGTTCGGGCAAATTTGCCCGACTATGGAAGCCATACAAACATTTCATGCCTAAAAAAACGTTGAGACAGCGTATGAGTATCGCGAGTTAGCAATATCGAACGAATATATTGCATCATTAGCCAGCTTCGCTGTATCCGGTACAAATTTTTCGTTATATTCGGATATCTACTTCTTTTGATGCCAACGTACACTCTAAGAACTGATACTCTCTATGATAGAGTATACCGGCTACTGTACTCTCTCTAGCAGCAGTTTACTCCGCCCAAACTGCCTAAGGAGTGAAACGACTCCTTCGGTAAGGAGTAAAACTGCGAGCGCACTCCCTCTTGGGCCTGAGGGAGTTGGAGGTTGTTTATTTTCTTAGCTTTTGTACTGCAGCGGAGCCATATATATAGTGACCTGTGACTCGCATCTCATGCAAACTAGTGATAAGCAGAAACAACCAAACAAGATAGTGCGCTGTGCTCCGCCCACAGAGCCAGACCTTGTACATAACCGATACGTGCAGTGTACACTTTGAAGATTATTGCGTTGCATTCATACAGCATATTTGATTTGATTTCAATGGATTTTACGTCCCAAAGCAACTGCACTGACATCGCGACATCCCAAAGCGAAGTGCACTAACATCGCGCAGTGCATGAGGCTTTGGAGTTTCGCATTCATCGAAATGCGACCGCCGCGGGGTTCTGAATAGTCTATACCATTCAGCGAAGTCATGCACTTCCGTAGAATGCGTTTAAGAAGAGACTGTCATGGTAACTGTCGCAATTTATCCTAAACATTAGTTTATTGCTGTGTGAATATATTTTATGCCCTTCGGAACCGCCATTCACATTTTGCAACATCTATTTCAGCACAACAACCTCCAAGAAAAAGCGGTTCGCAGAAACGAGCGATGCTTCTGTTAAAGGAAAACACTTCTGTCAGATCCCGTAAACCTTCGCGGTCGACGGCGAAACATTAGTCTAAACACTTTATATGGCATTCCTACTAGGGTATGAATGATCGACGAGTGCTCTAGGGAAGCTACACATCATTTTAATACGAATAATAGTGCATCAGGACACCAGTTAACTCGTTCGCGAAGGGCGAGTCAACGTACTGTGCACCATGAAATTGCTGTCGAGTAAAGATTTACCGTGGCGTTCAGGTGTTGCCTGTACTGTTTCATCATTTACTGAGCTGTGCCAACTCTAACCAGCCAGCGATCTACCAATTTAGAGAACAGAACTCGCGACATATACGCACAAAACTGCCGCTGAACTCAAAATGTTAGCATATATAACTACTGAAAAGCATTGCCACTCGTCCCAAGTATAGGCGAGAGGTATAAAGAAAAAAAAACAAGTATAGGCGAGAGGTAGCGCACTCGGCTCGCAATGCAGTTTCCTGGTTCGAATCCTCCTTCTGGCGCAGCTTTTTTTTTCCCAGCCATTTGTAATAAAGGAGTGTTTCTACTCCTGCAGAGGGAGTGCGCCTAGCAGGAGTGCGGCGACTCTGGATAAAGGAGTGAAATATGGGACAAGCGTATACTCCATCGAAAGGAGTTCCCCGCACTCCTTTTGTTCTTAGAGTGTATACAGTGCAAGAAGACGCCACTTCGAATGTCCTACGTCAGTTCGGCCGTAATCGACTTTGAAGTTTCAAGAAGCCATGGTTTGAGGAACTAAAGGTCGTCGGTGCGAATCCCTATGATATGCTACAATTTGACTCGGCTAATACTCTTATGCTCCGTAACGTGATGAATCGTTTGATACCCTTCCGAACATTCTACATCAATTGGGTGGTCCACAATATGTGTACCAATGGTACCACTCACTGGTCCCACTTGAATGACCTTGTGTCTCATACTGACGTGACCTTGAGTAATGGGAGTATCTAACGCTCTGAAAACGTCTGCCGAGTAGGTTTCGGCTTTCTTCTGGAAGCCCTTTTTTTTTATTGAAATGAGCTGAGTGCGTTTTAACCGCTTTACCGGGCGCCTTGCCTACCGATAGGAGTACACCACTCGACCACGCTAGTTTTGACGGAATTAAGCCTGTCGTGATTGTTTTGACCCTGCAGCAGCAAGAAGGTTTGAAGACTTTGAACTAATTACCATGGAGAACTAATGATTTTGCAGCTCAGGAAAGTTCGTATTGCAGTAGCCTTGGCATTTGTGAGTCAGGCGTAGCCGTTCACCTAACTACTTTTCTGTTCTGCGGTGTAGCCAACTACTCAAGAGAAATTCAAGTTATGTGGCAAAACTTGTACTGCAGGCGTGCAAAACTCAACGGGCACGGCTGACGCATAACTACCGTAGTCTTTGCACCATATTCGTGACCTATATCAGTGGCTAAATTTTATATTCTATATAAAGCCAGCGGATCTAACTTAACATGACTCATACCCTCAGCTTGGCAAGGCCTAAGTAGCCCAGGTAATCGCACCAATATTGCAAATGAATGATCTCACCCTGGTCCTTTGTAGGACTGGCTTTTGCCAATACGTTTCCAATATTGTAACATATACAGGGTGTCTCACCTGAGATTTTACACAGTTTTTAAAAATAGGTCTTTTTATTTACAAGAGCTCTTTTTTTCGGCATAGCATTGTTAGCGGTGTAGTACATCACAATACTGCTAAGACATGCTAATTAGGAGGCTGGTTAACTAATATTGAATAGTTTTCAACTTTTAATATCAGGCTGCTTGATTATTGACAAGCGTGTAGCCCACCGTAAATGAGATCCATATCAGCACTCTGGCCCAACAAATTTCGACCACTTCGAAAAGTTATACGGGCACTGGAGAGGTTGCTTTGCCTGCAAACACCTCGAAACCGCATATATTTTGGCGCGATGTAGTCAGAATTTGTTGCCCCACAACGCTGAGCGTAATCGCGTTTTCGAAATTACAAAAACTGATATGGATACTACTTACAGTGGGCTACACGCCTCTCAATAATTAAGAAGCCTCACAATATAAGCTTAATATTAGTTAAGAAGTTTGCTAGTTAGCACGTCTTGGATGTATTCAGATGTACCAGACCGGTGACAATGCTATGCCAAAAGCAACGTTCATTTCATTTATTTTCCTTAAAGGGAAACGTACAGATTTTAGAAATCAACGAGCTTAAGAGGGTCGAATGCGTGAAACTTGTAGGTAAAGCATGCGAAGTGTTTTTAGGCTAGCACTTTAAATAGTAAAGTAATCGCGGATTATAATCCGGACGCCCTTCAAGCTTCTCCGCAGCACACAACGCCAAGGGGGGGGGGGGGGGGGGCATGATGACGTCATCGAAGGTATCAGTACATCTCCAACGCACGAACGCCTGCTTTGAAGGAAAAAAACCAAAGCCTCCGGTGGCAAACCCTGCCGAGAGTTGTTTGGCAGCGTCTAACGTGTGGCTGACGACAGCGGTAATTTGAAATCATACCTTCCGTGACGTCACGCTGAATTTCTCTGCACTCCTCTGGTGCATTGAGGAGAAACGCAAAATTCAATCGTCGATTGAGTCATTATTTTAAATGCTAGTGCAAAAACACTTGGCATGCTTTACCTACAGCCTCTATAGATTTGAATCCTTGAATATTGCGAAATTCTCAAAAAAGTGCTGCAGTTGCCCTTTAAAGGCCCGGTGAGGGGCATTACATAAGGGGTGGGATTCGTTGGCGGCAAGTGTTAACACGATGACATATGAGCATGAAGATTGTCAGCGAAGGTACCGGAGCGCATGATGGCTGCAATGTCTCTGGGAAGGTTGTTCCAGTCCACAATGGTACGGGGGAAAAAAGAGGCTGCAAAAGTAACCGTGCGGAGACGTGGTCGAGAAACTTGGAAAGGATGACAGGTGCGATGAGATACGCGGGTTGGCGGGACAATGTAGGGCGCACAGGAAAGTGAACTGTGGTAAAATTTGTAGAATAAGCAAAGGCTGGCGATGCGACAACGAACTGAAAGGAGTGATAACCCTGATTTATCTTTAAACCCTGACACACTGACGTCGTATGAATATGAAGAATGAATGAATCTGGCTGCTCTGTTTTGTACTGCTTCAAGTGCCTTGATAAGGTAAGCATGATGCGGGCTCCAAATAGGTGAGGCATATTCTAATTTTGATCTGACAATTGTTTTGTATGCTAGTAATTTTACATGATCGGGGCATGGCGGAGATGACGTCGTAAAAAACCTAGTGTTTTATTAGCAGATGAGATAATATTAGTGATGTGTGCATACCAGGACAAGTCGTTACACAAGGTGACACCTATATACTTATATGATGGACAAGACTGTACAGGGACGTTACTAATTACGTGTGGGAAATCAAGCGGATTATGGCGGCGGTGGAAAGACATGCGTTTACATTTATGTGGGTAAAGTTTCATTAACCAAACGTCACACCATTCCTGAATGTGTTTAAGGCCGTCCTGGCGAGAATTTCGGTCATTAGTGGTAGTAACTGAGCGGTAAATGATGCAGTCATCTGCGAACATGCGAATTTTAGAATTGATGTTGTCTGGTAAGTCATTAATATAAACTAAAAACATAAGTGGGCCGAGTACAGAGCCTTGAGGGACACCAGATGTTACAGGGATGTAGTTAGAATTGTGATCGTTAATAGTGACAAACTGCGTGCGATTAGTGAGGAATTCTTCTACCCATTTTAAAATATCGTTAGGCAAGTTCAGGTACGAGAGTTTTAGTAGTAATCGTTTGTGTGGTACCTTGTCGAACGCTTTTGCATAATCTAGGAAGATGGCATCGGTCTGCAGGTTAGTGTCAAGATTAGCATGCAAATCATGAAGAAAAATAGCGAGCTGCGTTTCACATGAGTGACCTTTTCTAAAATCGTGTTGTGATGGATGAAAAAAGTTGTTAGAGTCGAGGAAGCCCATGATGTTTGTGTAAATGACGTGTTCCATGAGTTTGCAGGGTACTCTTGTAAGAGAAATGGGTCGGTAATTAAGAACTTAATTCAAAGAACGTATCTTTAAAAACTGTGTAAAATCTCAGATGAAGCACCCTGTATATTACTTAGCGTTCTAATGCCCGAGGGTGCTTTTCTAATGCCCGTTCTAATGCCCGAGTTTTTGCTTCGCTAAATGAAGTAAGCCCACAGATCAGGGTCTTTGGGAGGGGAAGCAGCTGAACTATGCGCGAGGTACATATACGCATCTATGTCTTGGTCCAATGTTTAGGGGAATCCCCCAAGGTGGAGTAGGTGCGTAAAAAAGGAGTTATTACTTAGCATCCACACAAGCGAAACCATACGGCTACAAAGGAATGCTATACAGCTTTCGCAGAAACAGCAGTTGAAGAAAAATGTGTGCTGGTCCGGGATTCGAAACCATACCTCGTGTAATAAAGGCATAATTACTCATTAGCATGCATGCACCCAAACGCAACCATACAGCTACCTATACAGCTTTCACGGAAAGTTCGCAGTTGACGAAAAATTCGCGTAGTAAAGGAGTAGTTACTTGTTAGCAGTCACAACCGGTGTTCGAGTCCTGGGCCAGGAACAATTTTTCTTCAACTCCACATTTCTGTGAAAGCTGTGTACCTTTGCTTTGCACCCGTATGGCAGGGCTTGGGTGGATTTTAAAAGGCGTAGTTACTCCTTTATTAGAAACCTACTCCATTTTAGTGTATTCCCCTAAACATGGGACCAACAACATTTCCCCTTCCAGTTGATCAACATGCTCTCGCCCTGCTTATGCTAGCCGCCATGGGTAGCTCGGTTAGTAGAGCGACTGCTCCAGTGAGGCGGTGGTCTCGGTTTCGAACCCCGGGAGAGGACGAATTTTTCCTCAACTGCGAAATTTCGGAGAAAGCTTTTCTTTGTAGCCGTACGGCCGCACATAGGTGGGTACTAATGATATATCGTTTCTTTTTAAAAGGAGATGCATGTCATCTTTACAGACTTTCCGCCGGGCAGCTCATCAAACTGGTTGCGTAGGAGTGCGCGCCACTGAAGGCGGCCATGGAAGCCTTACAAGACCCGTTCCAGGAGGAGGGACAGAAACCATCGCCTCCCCAGCCACAGGGTACTGCGGCACCGATTCGCCCAGTCACCCGCATTTTTTTGCCACCGACTTGCTCCTTGAGAGTGGCTGTCGTCACCGACGGTGGGCTGCAGTTCGCGCTGCCACCTGAGGCTAGGTCATCCGTACCAGCGCAGGAGGCCCAGTTTAACATCAACCCGTCGGCGTGCCTATTGGAGGGCTTGCGCCGTGACTGCGTTGGCAAACCGTGCGACGTGGCAACGCCAAGCCAGGGCGGACAAGGCCACAAGTTCCGCAAGAAGCCCAACTTCTTAGAGGTAAGGGATTGGAGAAAAGGGAGGGAGCTCGTGCGTATTCGGAGTGCATTGAGAAAAATGTGTGCAAAAAGTTGCACGGTATTATCCCAATCAGCACAGCTGATCGGCCCAATATAGGAAATGTATTGGCAAATGCAGAGTGAAACCATCCACTTCCAATATTGGGCCAGTATACTTGTGCTGCTGTGGTAGGTCCCGCGACCACCACTGCCCGTGTGTAATCTGAGTGTGACAAGTTTATTCTGTGTTTCGTACAAGGAGGCTTACGGTGCTCCCCATTGAGATTCCATCGATTCGAGATGCGGACCCTGGTGTGACGCAGTGTGAAACGAAAGCTTAATTTTTTTTTTTAATTAAAGGTCCCGTTACCCAGAAAATCCGGTGTCGACGATGTCGGCGTTGGGAGCGAAAAATCACGAGCACGACCCAGAGAGTAGTCTATAGGAGGCAGGTGGGCCACCTAGGTCACGTGACCTTGTGGCGTCATCGCAACCTGCCCACCGGATGGTGATTAAAGTGCCTGCCCACAGTGACGGGTGTGGGGTTTAAAATCGGGGAGATAAATGCGTATTCCGGCCCCGTTTAAGCGCGGCTGACACAGTTCAAAACCGCGCTGACCCCACCCCGTGGTCGCGTACGCTACCGAACGGGCCTTGCTCTGCGGGAACAAAGGAACGACACACTGGCTGACACAAACAAGGCATTTATTGCTATAACAACAATAACGCCAGCTAGCAACAAAATACACTGAGGAATCGAGGAAGTCCGACTCACCAGCACGGCTACGAGCGAACGTCCGCCCACGGTAGGGCAAAGGGATAAGCTTCGAGGTCGAGCGGGACGGGCTCGGCGGGAGTAAGTTCCGACCAAGAGGCGCCCGTCGACGAAGAGCGAAGCCGCGAGCGAAACGTCCGCTTGCTTCCCGGTGCCGAGGGAGAAGAGGCCCCGTAGCTCCCCGCGAGCGCGCAGCAAAACGCCATCCGTGGCGCTGGTGTCGCTGCGACGCGAGCGCCCTCCCCTGTTAGTGGAAAGTCACCGAACCGAGAGGAGTGCTTTGCGGAGGAGCTAACCACAGGGAACTAGCGCGTTGAGGGAAAGCGAACGCAGGGGACGAAAGCGTCCCCACACGGGTGACGCTCAAATTAATGATTGGTGTTTCGGGAAGAGCAACCTGGGCCGCTCAAGGTCCACCGCTGGGAACGCCTGCCACCGTAGGGCAGCGGAGCATTGCCTAACCGCTGCATCACTGAGCCAGGAGGGGTATAAGGACCGACAGGGGTCTTTTAGTGTAAAGCAGAGAATGACTTTCTGGATATATGGGAGTTACCCATTACGCTATCGCGTGATAACCTTAAGACGGAGATTAAGCGTCCCCTGCAATTTTTTAAGGACACGGGTTATATACGGACCAGTTTAGAATTATATGTGAACGAACGTACACGAAATTTTAGCGTGCACACGCTTCACATCGGCATCATCGGTATTATATCAACGTAACCATCTCTGGTGACCTTATCTAGTGCACCCTCATCCCACGATCAGCTGCTATCATTCATTTATAGTTTGATTTTATGAGATAGAGCAATTTAATTCTTTGATTTCGTTGAATGGAGGCGAAATTATAGAGGCCTGTGTGCTGTGCGACGTCAGTGCACGTTAAAGAACCCCAGGTGGTCGAAATTTCCGGAGCCCTTCTCTACGGCGTCCCTCATAGCCTGAGTTGCTTTGGGACGGTAAAGCCCAATAAACCAATGAACCACGAGTAAAATTTGGGCGCGGGTGACGTGTACAGAAAGCCCTGTGTTGCTTGGGCATGTTTGTGCTCTGCAGGATTTCCTTTTGCCCCACCTTGACAACGGCACCTTCGGTGAGCGCTTGAAGTGGATCGACCAAGCCGGTGGCATCTTCCAGGTCGGCTGGCCCCGAAGGACCGAGTTCAATTGGACCAGTGACGACTTTGCCGTGTACTTGGTGAGCACATCAACGTGCAGTCAGTTTGCTCCTTATCGTGCACCTAAGTGTGCTGAGGAGCGACCTCCAAATCATTTTGTTTTACGCGGAGCTTCTTCCGGGTGAGCGACGAATTTGCAATGGCTGTTCGCAAACAGTAGCCAAATATACTGGACAGCTACATCACTTCTAGTGCGAAAAACTTCCGCACGCTGTTGATGTCATGGCACGTTAAACTCCGGCTGGACGAAATTAATTCGGAGCTCTCCATTACAGCGCTGTTTTCTCTCTTCCTTCTTTCATTCCATTCTTCATCCCTTCCTTATATGACGCTGCTAATGTGGCCACTCAAGAGAAAGAGGGAGAGTAACTGCTGCCTTTCCTTTCCTTATATTAGTTTTAATGCTAGTCACTGTGCTACGTATCTATGGATTGTGTGTTTGGTAACGAAAGAGAGCGGATGGCAGAAGTATGCAGAAATGTGTATTCAGCATGATGACCAGGCCGCAGTGCTGTGCACGGCTGCAAGCCATTATTACTCGATTGACGACGGGTTTGTTCCGGTGCTGAGCAAGGAGTCGAAAAGAAAACTGCGCGGAGGTGTTCACTCCTCCTCGTCAACTACTTCTACGATCATTCTGTCACGAGGTCTCCCGGCAAGTACGGTCCTCTTTGTGCTGGAGACTTCAACCGGCAATCTCAACCATCGGTACAGGGAAACCTGTTTTCCGTGAGGCTCGCGTTTCGGGAGCCATCAGAGATGTAAGGGTGAGTTTCTGTAGGAACGTCATCTCCGTTGGATCCACGTACCGAAGGGCGATTAAAAGTTTTGGCAGCGTTAAAAATCTCGGCGACGTCAACGTTCGCTCCCACGTCCTTCAAGACAGCGGCACTGTGGCCGGCGTCACTTAGGACGTGTACATGGCGATCTGTGACTGCAACTTTTCTCTTGAGGGATATAAGAGCGATAATTGAGATGTTTCTGACTTCTTTAATGGTTTGAAACACCTAACTGTTAATTTTGTTCGCTGTTATGATTGGTTGGCGCAATTGAGCACGCTGCGGGCCGTAGGAAGCTGTATTGCCAACTGCTGTTTCATTTTACTTGCTTCCTACTATAATGAAAATTATACCTTTCGTTCTATCTTACTCGTAACCTGACGTCCACTTCTACTGTCATGTTTCCTTAGGAATGGGACAAACTGAAGGAGCATCCTCTCGAGCAAAGCCCGCAATACTGGAGCATTGCTAAGCAGCGGTTCCAATCATCCCTGAAAACAGTATCACGCCTATGGATACCGACTGGTGGCCAGCTGATCCAAAACGTCACGGTAACCATTTGCTGCTGATTACGATGTTCTTGTTAGGTTCAATAAGAATAAAGCTCTCGCGTTCGCCTGCCGCCTGAGAGCATTTATGTCTCCGTCGCGCCGTGTCAGTTTGAGTGAAACGATTGGGGTGTGTTTATTTTGCAAGGCGGCACAATACAGTGCCTGAGGACCGCGTTCCAAAATTACCGCAATGCCACCTCACAAAGGCATTGAAGGGAATCAGCAGGTTCATCAACTACCCCATGAAAGTAATACCAATGCATTCAAAGCCAACTCCAGTGGAACACGCCCTGATATACGCTGTGAGAATGGTTGAACCAAGCAAGAACATCAAGGAAACCAGCATAATCGTCTCCCGACCGTGCCCGTCACTCAACACCCTTACAAATTTTTTTGGACAGTCTATACACTGTCCATAGACTTCTGTCTATATAATCTATACTCTCTATAGACAAATCCTAGAGAACAGTCTGAAGGCAAAAAAAATGTTATAAACAGTCTATAGATAATCTCTATATTCCTGGCTATACACTTTTAGTAGAAGATAGTCTATAGACTATGAATAGCCAAAAATAAATATCTATGGGAAGGCAATAGAGTCTATAAGAAGTCTACAGACTGTCTATAGACCATTTCTATAAGGGCAACGAACAGGCGCGCCCCCTCAGCAAAGTTAAGTCTAACACTGTCCTCAGCCCACTGGCTCTGTGCCACTTCATATGCTGCGATGCAGGTAAACGTCCCAACTGTGCGTAGGTGAGGGCCTAGACCGAGCATATTTTATACCCATGTAACGCTGCCACTGCCGGTCCTTATTTCCTTTAACCTCCTTGGGCCGCCGCGGGGACTCAGTGGTTATGGTGTTCGACTGCTGACCCGGAAGACGCGGGTTCGATCCCGGCCGCGGCGGCCGAATTTCTGTGGAGGCGAAATTCTAGAGGCCCGTGTACTGTGCGATGTCAGTGCACGTTAAAGAACCCCAGATGGTCTAAATTTCCGGAGCCCTTCACTACGGCGTCTCTCATAGCCTCAGTCGCTTTGGGACGTTAAACCCCATAAACCATAAACCAAACCTTTAACCTCCGCCTCCCTCTTAGAGCGCTTAGCTTCACGTGGTCTTGAGGGATGAGCAACAGTTCAAATGAAGCAAGCCTTCTTGGACTCCTTGCACTCGCCTTTAATAACGAAGCTTTTCCATCTCATCCTCTGGGAAATCCTCCCTCAGGTGCGCAGGATCATCTGGAAAACGGGCACGCATCAAAAGACGGCGAGTGCTCCAACCACCGCCCTGATAGCGAGGCGGGTACGCACCCGGCTTAGGCGTCCTGGACGTCACACCGAGGAAGAAGACGAAAAGGAGTGTGGCTACGTCAGCGGGGGACCAGCGGTGTGCCCCCAGTGCGGCTACGCCACGGCCGACTTGCGCCTGCTTGTGCGCCACCGCATGATGCATCGGAAGTTGCGCGCCTTCCGCTGTCGTTACTGCCCGCGTCGCTTCTGCTTGCCCGAGGGCCTCTTCATGCACATGCAGGTGAGGGTGGAAGACGTGTAGAAGGAAGCTGAGAGACCGCTGTCTCTTCTAGGCCACCATGTGCCATATTTAACTAGTGGAGGAGCCCCCATATGCATCTTCCTTCCACGTGTTGAAGAGGTAACAAAGTTGTCCAGCATTCCCTGCGATGTCCAATAAGATATCTGCACGAACGTTAGTACTCAGGTCATTCTTAACTTTTCTTAGGCCAGCAGCTGAACGTTGGAGTCTTCGCTTGCATTCTGCACTGACGTGTCAGCCCTGAATAAAGTCTCCCGCTGTAAAAATTGGTTTTGTTTGGAGGGCTCCATATAAATCTGGGCCCACATAGCATTGCTTAACAACCCCGCAGGTGTCAATTATTCAGAGCTGCTGCATTGTGCTTCAATTGAGATGCAACCAACAGGGCTCAGTATTGAACTGAGACGTAGCCGCCCAGCCGCAGTAGGCGTCAGCGTTAATTGATGCGATGGGTCACTGTTAAGTGTGTTGCGCCGTCACCCGGGTGCCACCATGCTCTAAGTGATGGCATTTATTTACGCGACTCGGGAAGCCTTGCAGACTAAAGGAATAAACTTTTAATAGTCGAGCTCGTGCTCTAGTTTATCGCGAGTTTGCGACAGCCCAGCGTTGCAGCCTCGTTCTCTCTTTCAGCCTTGAGCTTGTTTATCAGTTGTCGTCCTCTCTGTTATGTACGTATGCGATGCGCAACAGTATAAGCGTGGAAATGTGTTTTTGTTTGGGTCGCAACAACACTTGAACTGTTATCATGGTATGCAATGCCGAAGATGCGACACTCGAAAGTAGGAAAATTTTTAGTTCCAGAAATTTTGTGGCATTATTCAATAATTTTTAACAGTTACTGACTCCTTCCATGACTCAGAACAGTTTCATTGAGCGGAATGCAGTTTTGCTGTAGCAGCTACTAATTTGCAAGGAAAAGTGTGTATAGTTATATACTGAAAGCTTCACCGCTGATATAGTATACATCGGTGTTTTGTGTCTTTGTTTTTCACTGACTGATTTTCACAGTGTTTTTCACAGTTCCCACTTTGAGTTATTGATCGATTCGCTCTCGCCCTACCATAAGCTTGCCGTCCCGGTTAGCCCAATTGGTAGAGCGACTGCTCCGGTGAAGCGGTGGTCCTGGGTTCGAAATCCGGACCAGGACGAATTTTTCTTTAACTACGAAGTTTCTGAGAACGCTGTATAGTTTTCCTTTGTAGCCGTGTGGCTGCGCTCGGGTGGATCTCAATGAGTAATTACTCCCTTATTACAAATCTACTCTACCTTGGGGGGGTTCCCCTAAACATTTTGACCATCACTGACTGATTCTAACGCTTCAGTAGCTTCTCATAACCTACCACTGTGTCCCTTCTGTCTTATCGCAGGAGCACCCGGGAGAACGCCCGTACACCTGCCTCCAATGTGGCATGCACACTCGGCTTCTCCTGCAACTACGCAGACACGAGGTGCGCAGCGCCACGCAGCGGTTGTACCTCTGCCATCGGTGCGGTCTGATGTGTCTGGTTCCCGACAAACTTCGCGAGCATCTGCTCAAAGTGCACGAGGTCACCCTGGACGCCGCGTTCTACACAGAGCCGTTCCAGATCTGTCCCTATCAGAACAAACACTGCGGAAAGACTGAACTGCCTCAGACATTCGCCGAGAAGCCGGGGGCTCAGTTTGGTGTAAAGACGAACTCGCAGAAGCAGCCAGAATGGGCAGTCGACCGGTCGATGAGAACACAAGCAGGAGCAATGTCAGAAACATACAAGGCAGTACACGTGGTGAAGCTGAAGCGTTCAGAACCGGAAACAAAGGAGCAAGAGCCAGAGGTAGGCATCAAGAAGCAGATAGCCGTCGCTACAGCCGATGTACAGATGATCAGGCCCGCAGGGGCAGACGCAGGGCCAGAAGAAACCCCAGCACCACAAATAGACGAGGCAGTAGAGGTGGTGGAATGGAACTCAGCTAAACCGGGAAGAAGGAATCGGAGTACGACGTCAGCTACCATGAAGGCGATATTCGACGCTAGAGCCGAAGCACCTGTGAGACAAGGCAAGGTTGCCAAACCAGAGCCTCGTCTAACTGGAGCAAGAGCCGCAACGAAGTCAAAGTTATCGCCCAATAGAGAGCCGTCGCCCTCCTTCGCTCCGCGCGCAAAAAGGTTCAAGAGAGACGTAAACCAAAGTAAGAGTGACGATGTTCTAAGCTCCAGAAGCAGTGAAGGTTCGAACCACATGTCTCTGGAACAGCCCTACAAACTCAGGTATGCTTCTTTCAGTAAAGTGCGCTCTCGCGGGAGTGGAACACGCCACGAGGCCCCTGTGTGTCCGTTTATGAAGTCGGATCTGAAGGAAGCGACTATAGGGCCCAAGGTTTTGGTGCGCAAGATGCCGTTCTCCACGTTTCCGTGGTACCCTTGGAGCAAGGCAACCCTGTCGTGCCTCGAAGCGTTAATGAACGATTGAAAACAACTGCCGGTCGGCTGGCAGTGGCCCTTGCACGACTTTAGCCATGGCCATTGTTCTGTGCGTTTGCAGATGCATCTTTGATATGTTTCTTAAAGATGGTTTGGAGAGTGTCCTGTACCGTTTGTAGTTCGCTTCACGTGTATCTCTCTACGTTGTGATAAAATCATAAGGCCATGCTGTAGTGTTCGATTAGGAAAATTAAAAAGAACAGATGTGTCGATACTGAGTAAAAACGCATAGCGTACTACTCACTCGAGGTCACAATTTATTGGAAATCCTAAGCACTTCTGCCTTAACTTGGGAAACATGCTGAGAAGTCTTTAAGGGCATAGCAAGAAGTAACTTCAACTTACTGGAACAAAAAGAACATGACACTAATCGATATTAACAGCACTGTATGCGCCATTGCATCTTGTTTCGTTTACTCGAGTGGCGGCAGTGTGACATGCTCAACCAGCGAAAAACCTAAAACAGTATGTTGGTCCTAGCGGTTGAAAACCACTGTAGTGATTATTTCGTTTTTTTGTCTATGTTAGCTGCTATCCGTGGTTTTCGAGTTTCAAGTTCGCTGGGCAGCTTGAGCGTTTTCGTATGGTAATGTTCACAGTGCTTAAAAAACTAGAGCTTCTGGGTGGAGTGCCTTGCTCATAACTTGCAAATGTTCATTTCCAACCTGCTTGTAGGGCATGTCGTCATCGACGACGTACTCATCTTGGCCACTGGTGCTGTGCTAAATCTGTGCGATCTACTGATGAACCTGATTACTTTTCTTTGTGAACCTGATTGCTTTTCTTTGTCAAGTTCTAACATGCTATGCCTTGTGGAGTTACCTTCGAATTTTTTCCCGAGCAACCATTGGCAGAATGTATAAGGCATTTTGTGCTAACGAAAATGAGGGCCTGCTGCTTGTTGGCAGTTATTCTTTCAGATACGGGCATTTCATCATGCAGATAATTATTCAGTTTTATGGTGTGCTCTTGCGATTGGGCAACCTTTGCATTTGCCAGATCGTGAAATATGGGTTGTGCCAAAGCATGATTGATCGTTTCCCACTGGTCACTTCGGTTGCGCAGCTTAAGTTGTGGGGCATCGAGTGAGAAAGCCTATAGTTTCCGTGTTTGTTTACGTTAAGAATTATAACGTTTGTATGTGGTGCTGATGAAGTAGTTTGGTATTGCGCGCAATAGCGCAAAAATTAAGCTGTTTTGCTTTTGTTTTTCAATTCCGAAATGTAATCTTTAACGGTAAAGTAATAAAATAAAGCGAAAGAGGTGCGTTTCCTCTTTCCGTTTAGTGGTATGTGATTGTGTCACGTTTACTGCAACTGCAATTGCAAAGTTCAACGCACTCATCACTTGCAATTTATGCCCTTGCTTTCTCTGTTTTATTCAAATGCTTGAAAACTGCAACCTGTGCTGTGTCTCTCAGCTTCGCATCACAAAAAAATGCGGTGGTAGTGATCGTGCACTGCATGATTTTCCGCGTGCAACGTTATGCCGCTATCACCTCCTTTGTTTTGTTTTTGATGCTGCTGAAGTTAACGCTGCTAGCCGATTGCGGGTACTAAAACTTGTTTGTTGCGTAATCCAATGTTTTTTTTTTTCTTTTGCTTTGCCGTGTCATCGTCATGTCCTCACTGGGATTGTACAATTCTAAAGTTAACGGTCCGGCCGTCGGAGTAGAGTATTTGAAAATTCAAAGCGTAGGAGAAGTCAAGCGACGACAAAGCTGGACGGGCCGACGTTCAATTTTCCAAATGCTGGTTTTTCATTCTACCTTCCCCTTGTAAATATCTACACACTGTGGAGCGTAAAACATTTTCCCGAAGGCTAACAGTCGAGCAGACGCGCTTCTGTGTTGTCGGCGTGACATCGCTTAGTCGCACTGCTCCCGGGCTACTGTAGCAACTGACGACGTAGTTGACAACTGTCTAAGCTTGTGCTCCTCACTATTAAAAGAAGCAACACGCAGTGGCTATGACAGGAAGATGTGCAGTTTAAAACACTTCATGGCTTCACTCACGTAGCTTACTGAATAGGTTGGTTAAACTGAATATAGGTTATTGTTGGTGCAAAAACACAAGCTCCATGCTCGCGATCGATAGCTCTATGATTTCAGTGCGGCCTAGCGTTTCTGACGACTTCCTATTTTTCCCTTCACAATTGTGCGCTTTAAAAAGGGCCTTTGAAAGATACTAAAATCCTAACAGTATGTTGTAACAGAGGGGACATAAACACGAGCTTTGGCTGGTTGATATTCAGCGTGTTGTTCCTTACCGGCTTTTAAACATCCTTTTATGAAATCGACTGCCGGTGGAACTAAAACAACTTGGTGTCCTTGTTACGACATGCTTAAAGAAAGTGGGATAGTGTTTAGGTTGCTGTTGTGGGGTGTACAATGGGTGTCTAATGTTCTTGCGATTTTCCCGCCAAAACTCCAGCTGCAACCGGTTTATTGCCATTATGTTGTATGCATGTGTCATCACCTTCTAGAATGTTCCAGAACCTTCTATTGGATTGTAATATATGGGATTATACTAATATGACATACTAATCCAGTTTAATCCACCAACTGATCCCCGCGAATCCACTCAAATCCACGAAGTGACCACCATAGGACTAATCATAGGGCACCGCCAAGTTTGACGCACACAATTTTGCAAGCACGCCGATTTTTAAAACTTGGCGGTGCCCTATGATTAGTCCTATGGTGGTCACTTGGTATTGTTGACGTCAGGGCCCTCTAAGTCGCATTGATAGATCGCGGTAAGTAATCCGCCACTGCCCCGGCAGGTTTTAAACACAGGCACCAGTGGGGCTTGTGAGACCCAGGTTGCTCTTCCCGAGCTCCGGTAAGGTGGGGAGATCACGGAGGGCGGCACATTCTTTTGAGAACGAAAGGGAGTCGGCCGTGTTGGATTGGAGGGTTTGGCGGCCGGCCTACCTGCTGGTGTCTTTTCGTTCGATGGAGGAGCCGGCTGGGATGGAGAGGCGGAGGTCGGTCGGGACAGGAGTTCAGGCTGAAAAGTCTCTGGCGGTGCTATGAGGGTTAGCATGGGTGCTCGAAGAACAGGCTTGTCGGCGAGGGTTGGAATCAAAGTACTTGAGGGTGCTTGCGGTCAACACTATGTCGATGTGGCCAGAAGGGTGGTCTAGGCCACTGCGGATGTATTAGGAGAGTGGAGAGAGCGAGTCGTCGTCACTGGTGGTGGTGTAGGTTGGTGAAGGGCGGCAGTGCGTTCCGGCGGCGCTGGCGTTGTTCATATTCTGCTTTGGTACGGGCCTGGTCCTTTTCTTGTTGGACTGGACGCTGGAGGGAGCAGGCGGAGTGCTCCCCGCTGCAGTGGAAACACTAGGACGAGTAGATGTGAGGTTTGGTTTTGTGGGGTTTAACGTCCCAAAGCGACTAAGGCTATGAGAGACGCCGTAGTGGAGGACTCCGGAAATTTCGACCACCTGGGGTTCTTTAACGTGCACTGACATCGCACAGTGCACGGGCCTCTAGAATTTCTCCTCCAAAGAAATTCTAGCCGCCGCGACCGGGATCGAACCCGCGTCTTTTGGGTCAGCAGCCGAGCACCATAGACACTGAGCCACCGCGGCGGCTTGATGTGAGATGTGAGGTTCATTTCTCGACTTGAGAGTTTTTGAACATGTGTGAATCGAAAATTATTTTCTGTGCAGGCGTAGGCGCGGTGTCCATACGCGCGGCACTTTGCCCATTTGTGAGTGTGAGGGCGGGGTGGGCAGCGGAAGGCACCGTGGCGGGAAAAAACTTGATGCGGAACTGTGGTGGCTTGGAATGTAACTAGCATGGTTAAAGATGCTCCCATAATGAAGGCGATGAGCATCGTCGCCGAGATATTTCATGATGGCGTCGGTGGTGATTCCAGCGTCCACTCCATAGATGACTCCTTTTCAGGAGTTGGTAGGCACCCGATGTGGGAGCAGGCGTGGTAAATTTGGTTGTCTTAAATTCCAGTAATTTTGGCAATTCGTTACGCGCTGATCACAGATGCAGTTTTGACGAGGGCCATCGAAAGCTTAGGAAGGAGGTATGAAGAGAGTTCGGCAGCGGCGCCCAATGGGAGGTTGGCGGCATTGCCGAAGGCTAGTTTAATGTGACATGATTTGCTGGCGTCAGCGATGAGATGGGGCGGCAAGTTAGCGACCACGATGTGGAGCTCATAATTCAGGCGTTAGGCAGTGGGCTGCTTGCGATGGCGCTGGTAGAGGTTGGTCCATCCTTGAATGCGCCAGGAGTGGGGTACGCTTCCTCCAGCTCGATGTCAGGCGAGGCAAAATGGTTGTTGATGGCAGGGGTAGTAGGCGGCAGCGACGCAGTCGGCATCGCCTGCGCTGCAGAGGTCGCCATGTCAGAGCAAGGCGACGAAGTTCGCGGAGGCACCGAAGAGGCCAGGAACGCGAGGCTCGCCGTGCAAGCGAGCGATTTCCCGGCAGGCCTGACATGTGGGCGGGGCGGTCCAAGGATCGCTTTGCGGGGCTCGAAGTGGGTTGAAGTCACTTCCGACCTCTCTCGCGGCGAGGTGGATACTCACTGAGAGATACGTTCGAGGCATCACAGGGAGCAGCTTTCTACTCTCGTCCGCCGACCCCTTTAGGTCCATTCGGACTTGTTCATAGTCGAGTTAACCTGTACGGGATCCTGCGACCTACGGCTTCTCGAGCCTGTCTGAACGGGGTCTAGCGAACCACAACAGGTGTACCACGCAATAACTGTCCATTCCCTCGCGAAACTGTCCATTGGTCACTACGAGGGAGAGTGAATAGAGCACTCTGCAGTGACCTGGACTTGTAGCGGCTTGCTAGCGGCATCCATTGTCTCTGTAGCCGTCACCGTGTGCGTGCTGCTGAGTTTTGCTCCACGGGCGCCATCTGAACGGAATGATTCTCGTGGTTTGGGTGTCGTTGAGGACAACGGCACTAAGCGCCTGCTCGGTGATCTTGCAAGGGTATTTCACGCTGCGAGCCGCTCTCCTCGCCGCGGAGGCTGAGTGCGTGCCGCAGTTGTGCGCCTATATGCGTGCGACAATGGCCGGTGGGGGCCTCGGCTGATACGAATTCCAAACCCGCGATGGGTAGTGGCCTAAATTCACCGTTGAAATCACAGCATGTCGCAGCACAGCAGAGCTCCGATGGATAACAACGAAGACCATGAACCCATGTGTTTGAAAGTATTTCTATGTTATTTAGTTCTGCCTAAAAGATAGGAAGAGGAAGAAGAGGAAGATCGCTGCAACAGCTTGGCCTTAGTTTGTCAACAGCTTGGCGATATTGTCATTTGGCGCAACCGTTCTTGGATACAGCCACAGGTCTGTTTTTGGCGCCATTAAAGTTTTTTTACTGGAATCTAATCGATTACCGTAATAACATTTTTTTTACTTATAATTATCTTTTTTTTACCCTATTACTATCATTACTTTTTTTAAAAATCCCTCTGCTACGAATCTCACAGAGTCCATCTCCTGCGTGCGTTATGTATTTTTTGGTCTTTTTGCTTTCTGTTGACTTTTCTCTTCTCCGCAATTCTTTTATTTTTATTAATTAATTAACTAATTAATTACACCAAGCAAAAAAATCATCTCAAAACTCTCTATGCGGCCCTCTTCTTGGCCGATCCCCCTGTGTGGGTATGCGCCATTCTACGAGGTGAACAACAACAAGATGGCAGCCTTGACCGCATCTATACCTCTATGGGCAGCAGGTGGGTACTCATTTGTGCCTTCCGAGGAAGAGTGCTGGGTGCTCACAAAACCTGTGCTTTGACAGCCGCGGCACTCTCCAGAAACCCGGTTAGCAAGCCCGCAGTGCGGACTCCCATGTTAAACAGGAACAGAACTTTATTTACGCTTGCCTCAAACTTCGCAGATGTTGATCCCTTCCCCTTTCTCTCTGCAAGTAAACGCTGCAAAAAAAAGAAAAGAAAAGAAAGCTTGAGGGGGGACAAATGAGGTGTGCAGCGCGGAGACAGCTTAACGACAGTTGGCATGCTCTGTGCCGAAATAAGATTGGTACATGTCAAAATGTGTCTCTCATAGCGTAAGTCGCTTTGGGACGTTAAACCCCAATAAACCAAACCAAACCAAACAAGTCAAAATCAGCTCTTCTGGTTGTGAAGGAAGCCGTGGTGGAGGGCTCCTGGTTAATACGGTGTGAAATGTTTGTTATGTGCTGAATTAAGGATGATTCAGGCCGAAGCAACTCTGTGGGCTGTGAGGGACGCCAGGATCGAGGGCACCGGTTTGGATAACGTGGAGTTAACACGCAGTGACATCACACAACTTCATAGAGTTTCTTACTATTACCTAGAGGGAAAGCTGGCGGCGCTGCACTTCAGCCACCATGGACGCCCAAAGCATCATGGGGCGGTGAGCTACTTGTTGCGGCACAGTCGTAATTTTTCGGGAACACGGAGTGGTACTACTAAGATGTTTCATTCCGAAAACACTGTTCGTGTGTGCGCAGACGACTTTCCCGCGAACGCAGTGTGCAAAACCCATAGTAGTGAAAACTCGACGACACACGACGGCAATAAAAGGTTTCACTTTTCTGAAATGCCATTAAAAACCTCATATAGTGTTTAAGCAACAACATTTTTTTTGAAAACATATTTACTTTTAAAAGTGCGTCTGTTAATTACGAAATATTAGTTTTTATAGTGTTCTTTACTTGGCCAATAGGAGAGCGAGTCGTCTCTTATTTTGGGCAAACTTTGCACTTAAATGCTTTTCTGCTCGTTTGTTGCAATCATTAGATAAGATTTTCAATGTTAGGATGTTTGTAGTTATCAAACAGCTTTATTTTTCTATTATTTTTTGGCCAAAAGTTGCAGTTCCGCAACAAGTAGCTCACCGCCCCATGATGCTTTGAGCGCCCATGGTGGCTGAAGTGGCCTCGAGGGGTCGCCATGCAAACTCCCATAGACGGGCTGCCAGCTTTCCCTCTAGGTAATAGTAAGAAACTCTATGCACAACTTAGAGACGATATCGCATTTAATCGTCACCGTGTGCCCAAGTGAGAAAAACTCCGGCCGATATCATTCTGGGCGAAATTTATAGCTAGTGCCTATATTAACACATGGTTAATCCCTTTTTGTTCTTGAACATTGCCTACGAGCTTTACTGCGCGAAGATGTAGCATCTGAGGGTGAGATCATTGAACACGTACTATTTTTGTGTTGTCTGGCGGCTAACGTTGGACCGTAGGTGACTTCATGAATTAGATAGAGGGTTGTAGGGGCCGGAAATAACTTTCCTTACTCTTTCTGAAAGCTTACACGAGGACTTCGATCTATCACGTGCACTAGTACCCCTTTCATTCACTTATTCATTGTTGCGTTAAGTGCAGTCATTAATTTATTTATTTACTTTTACGCGCCATATATGCTACATCAGTATGCATTTATATCCGCACGGAATTACTTGTTTATCTTCCTGAAAAATCAAGGTATGATTTGCCTAGATTCGATAATTTATCATTTAAGTACATGGTAATAGCCTTGAAGCGAGTTTATCGCTATCCCACCATCTGATTTGGAATTTACGCCTACCCAGTTTGTGTGACTGTATGCGCTCATGCGCCTTTCTAGCTTCGGTTTTAGACTGTTCATGAAGAACCCGGAAGAGAGGTGTGCGTACTTGGAACAAAGAAAGCGCAAAAAAGTCAACCATGCACAGAAGGGAAGACGGCATGACACAGAACGACGAGAGGTCTGCTGCATACGATTGGCGTGAATATGGTGTCGTTTGTACTCAATTAGCAGAGTGCGCGGCCCTCAAATCAGCACAGACTGCAAGCGGAGCTAAAATATACGAAGGCTTTTCCTTCCGTCAGCGCTTAAAATCTTTGAGTGCGTGGTAATTCATCACATCCTGATCGATGTGAGAGCACTAGTGTCTCTTGGGTGGCACCAAAGGGTAGAGTATATTCGAACGTAACTATTACCTTGTTTGATTTACCACATGTGCCTTAATTATTTGGTCTGAAAGTTTAATCTTTGGCTTTAGGGACTACGAAATCGGAGTGAAAGGGGAAGGTGCAACGAAGGACGGTGCCGAGCCACCCCTGAACTTTCCCTGCAAGGGAATTAAGTTCCTCTACCCCCCTCCAGCCCACGAGTCACTCAGCGGAAACGCCCAGGCGCACACTCTCGCCCGAGATCTCAGCTGCCGAGCAGAGTGTATGATCAGCCTCCCTGCTTCCTCTGACACTAATATCTCACGCGCTTCTCTACTCACCACTTACACGGACATACTACAGCACTACCGGCTCGAAAGATGTCTCTATCCTTCCGCACACCGTGATCTAACAAGACGCGAGGCCGTCCAATGGCGCAAACTACAAACTGGCAGTTTTCCATATCCCCTCTTATACAGCAAGATCTTTCCGCAACAGATAGACCCCATGTGCAAACACTGCTCAACTCTGGCCACTCTCATACAAATGGTGTGGACTTGTACACATTACGACACAAACAACTCAAACACCCCAGAGACGTGGGAGTCTCTCCTGCGTACTTCCGAGCCCGCAGACCAACGCCGGCTTATCCAGCGCGCTGTGGAGGTGCGCGCGGAAGTCTGCAGCCATGGCCTGCGGAGCTCGCAGATGCGCCCGTCTGGCGCCGCTGACGTTGGCTGGGACGCCGCTGCCGTGGAAGAGCTCCGTGCGGTACCTCGGCCTGGATATCGACCAGCGCCTCTCCTTTCGCCCCGCGGCGACCAGGGCCTGCCAGCAGATGAAGAGGACTACAGCCGCCGTGCACAAGCTCACCGCCCGGGGCCAGGGGATTTCTCAGCAGGCTGCGCTGCGCCTCTACAACGCCGCAGCCTTAGGGGCGATACTCTACGCGCTGCCCCTCGTCACGGTGCGCAAACCATCATGGAAGGCACTGGAGGTGCAGCATCGCAAAGCGCTGCGGACCTGCCTCGGTCTACCCGGAAACTCGCAATGCGAGGCGACACTGGCCGAGGCGGGCGCGTGGCCGCTGCAGCTACAGGCCACGCAGCGCTCGCTGCACCACCCGCGCTCAAGAATGTGCGCGGCACTGCAGGAATATGGCCAGCTGACGCGCGCCACGCCCCCCTACGGCCTCTGCTCCCCCTGGCCCCTCACGACGGAGGTACAGCGAGAGATCGTCGGCATCGCGGGAAAACGCAGCACACCACTATGTGCGGTGCAGCAGCTAGCCGGAGCCGTCATCTACGAGCAACTGCGCGACCATCTGCTTGTGTTCACTGACGGCTCCGTGGTGAGCGAAAACTGCTCGCTCGCTGCAGCGGCCACCATCCCCGCCCTGCAGCTGCACCGCCAGCAAAGAGTGGCTTACCTGGGCTCTTCGACTACGGCGGAGCTACTTTGTCTTCGCCTGGGCTTGGACCTGGTGCTCACCCTTACTCCGCCGCCACCCAGGTGCGCTCTGCTGTGTGATTCCCGTGCCGCCCTCAGCCGCCTGCAGACTCCCGGCCGTGGCACCCCGTTGCTGTGCGCGTTACGCGAGCGCATTGAGCGCCTCGCGGAGCGCAGATGCAGTATTCGCGTGCAGTGGGTGCCCGGTCACTGCGGCATCCGCGGCAACGAGCAAGCCGACGAGCTCGCCACCGCCGCACATCAGCTTCCTCCCAGCGACGAACCGCTCGCCCTGGAAGACGTGCGTGCGGTGATCCACGACCACCTCCGTCAGCAACACCCGGACCCTCGCATCGCGCGAGGAGAGCGCATTTCTCTCGTCGGCGCGCGCTCACTGTCGCGCCTCCAGCGGGCGATGATCATCCGAGTGCGCGTCGGCTGCGTGTGGCCCGGGGTAAGACGGGTGCGCCACGGACTTTCGTCGAGCGACGCGTGCGCTGACTGCGGCGCAGTGGAGATATTGAAGCACATGCTCCTTCGCTGTACCGCTTCTGCAGTGCCGCGTCGCGAGATGCTCGCGGCCTACAGGGCGCTGGGAATCATCCCGGACAGTCTCGAAGCGCTCCTGTGGCCGCGCGGCAGTGCGCGCACCCGCGACAGAACAATGGTGAGCCTCTGTGTGTTCATCGAGCAGGCAGGATTGACTTCCCGCTTGCTCTTCGCCAGGTAGTGCGCGCGTGACACGAACGCTCCGTTGGTGCTACCTCAGACGGTATACGCGGCCGGGCGCCCACCCCGGCCGCTAGTGCAGTGTGTCGCGCGCGCGATTAGTCCGAGACAGGACGCTATCTGTGCGCGCGGCTATGTACATAGAGTTTACATCTTTTGTGATTGTGCGCAGTGGCTGCTCGCGCGCACTTATTTTCGGACAATGTTGAGACATTAGCGCGCGAGCGGCGCGAACTTGATTACTTTTGTATTTTGTAAATAGTGTACAAAGCTCTCCCCTGTCCTTTCTTGCTGTCGCTCCCCTCTATACTTCTCCTCACAACCCTCTCCCTTTCACTTTCATTTCCGCCGGCTGCAGCTCGGGTGCTTAAGATATTAGATAGCAATTGCCGCGGCCGGCAACACTCTTTTGCTTCACTTTTTTATTTTTTAAATAAACCACTACCACCACCACCCCCCTCCTTAATAGGGATTTCTTCGGGCCCCGGTTGCCTTCTTATCTTGCTTTCTTGTTGTAGCTCAGTGAAGTTCGCGGTGCTGTACATTGTTTGCCGCATCCGGTTGGCGTTAGTGGAATGCCCATTACGTTCTTTCTCTTGGCCCTCCGCACAACCGCAGAGAAGGGGGCGAGTCATACAACGCAGCGGGAAAGGGGGGGGGGGGGGGGGCTGGATAGCGGAGGATTACGGGAAAGGTCAAACTCCCTTCAGGGACGGGATTCATTAGGTCGCATCCTGTGTGCACGTGCTTGAGGCGAGGCGGACCCGCGTCACAGTGCGTGGCTTTTGTCCCATGTCTGCAGCGGCGTGCGTTGACAGCTTGAAGCGCGGTCAACAGGATATTGCCACGCTAGCTGCAAGCATGAGGAGCGACGATGCTGAACAGATGGGTTGAAGTGACTTTCCTTGAACTTGGGTCAACCGGACGTTGGGAAAGTGAGAGTGTTCGCGAAGCTCGCAGCAGGAAAGCATAATTCTCCAAAATCGTGATGGCGGAAAGGGTACATATGTGTACAGTGTATGCCGCGATGAGTTACCTTCTTTCCCCAATCATTGATTGGTTGTGTTGTCCTTTCCGAATTGTTGATTGGTGATGTTTTCCTTTCCCCAATAATCTATTGGGTGGATGTTTGTGCAGTTAACTGATTGGTTATTTTCCCCACAGAGGGCGGGGACATAGGGTTTAAAACCAGCTGTTTCGGCAGGACCGAGGGCTGGTTTCGTCACGTAGAACTACGAGCCAGTCAAGTGTAAATATGTTTTCTCCTTGCTTGTATCTTACTTTGTGCTTTTAATTGTTATAAAAAGTTAACCTCTATAGAAGTGTTCTCTAGCAATGTGATTGAGCAATTTGCATCTACAAGACGTAAAACATCCTACAACAATCATCTTCAACGCAATTCCCCTTTAAGAGATCCAGAGAGGGACTCTCAACTAGCTGTGAAGAACATTTCAGGATATACGAGGTCTGTTAGAAAAGTATCCGACATTTTTTTTTTTTTTTTGCGAACACCTGATGGGTATGAAACAAGCGCGCTTGAACCAGCAGACCTTGAAGTGTCGTGCGCATGCACGAATTTTTTCCCGCCTGCCGATAGCGTCAGTCGCTGGGAGGCAGCGTTTGAGTGAGGTAGTGCGCAGTGCTCTCGTCGGTTTTTTAGTCCAAGCAAAATGGCGGTGTGACAGGAGCAGCGCTAATGCATCAAATTTTGGCCAGAAGCGGGGCGACAGCCAATTGGAAACCATTCGAAATATTCAGACGGGTTTCGGTGACGATGCTTAGAGCAGCACACAAATTAAGCAATAGTACAACTGGTTTAAAGATGGCCGCACATCGGTGGAGAGCGAGCCACGCTCCGGTCGGCCATCAACATGCCGAAATGGCCAGATCATTGCCGAAGTGAACGCTCTGGTGATACGGGACCGTCGTGTGGCTATCCGAGAAATTGCGGAAGAGGTGGACATCAGTAGTTTTTCTGCACATTCCATTATCACCGAAGATTTGGCCATGAAGAGAGTTGCGGCGAAATTCGCGCCTGAAGCTGCTCACGGTGGAGCAAAAGCAGCTTCGTGTTGAAGTCTCACAGGACACGCTGGATTCCACAAACATTGACCCCGACTTCATCAACACCATAATCACTGGTGATGAGTCTTGGGTGTACGGGTACGACCCGGAAACCAAATCCCAGTCGTCACAGTAGAAGCATTCCACGTCCCCGCGACCAATGAAGGCCTTCCAAATGGTCAACGTCAAAGTGATGCTGACTGCTTTCTCGGACTCTCGCTGTGTGGCAAACCACGAGTACGCACGCCCCAGGGTCCAACAATGCTTAAAGAGTACAACAGGGATGTCCTCCGTCGCCTACGTGGTGCTGTGAGGCGCAAGAGACCGGAGTTTCGGTCAACTGGAATTTGGCGCATCCGTCACGACAATGCCCCTGAACATTCTTCGCACTCTATTGAGACTTTTTTGGCAAAAAACCAGACTATTGTAGTTCAACACACTCCTTACTCTCCTGGTAAGGCCCCCTGCAACTTCTGGCTGTTTCCCAAAATCAAAAGGCCATGGAAAGGAGCGCAATTCCAGACAAGAGAGGACATTATGGCTGCAACGACAGCTGAGCTAAACTCCATTCCGAAAAAGGCCTTTTCGGAATACTTCCAACATTGGCAGCACATCTGGGAGAAGTGTGTGATGTCCCGAGGAGACTACTTTGAAGGTAATTAGGTTTCCAACGCTCCAGTTATGCCATTTTTTTTTCTACGGCCAAAGGTCGGATACTTTTCTAACAGACCTCGTATACAGCGACATAAGTATATGGGCTACTTCAGAGAAAACCATGTCAACATCTCCGTCGTAATTGGAAACTGCGTCTTGCCCTACAAAAATGTTATCCAATGGTCCAGACAATGTGGGCAGTAGCGAAAATGGGCACTATGTGGCTGGCCGGTAGATTCAATTCAGTTTTGGTTCACTGCCATTCAGATTCAATTAATTTGATTAATTTATCGATTACGGCGTATTTGCGACGGCCAGGGCGATGCTGCTAGTGACAAAACCCCGTATACAGCAATCACTTCAAAAAGAAAGGCGCCAGCTCACTGTAGAATGGAAGGAAGAATTAAACTTCCAGACTGGAGCTCGAAGGTGCAGTCTGCCTGCCTGCCTCTAGGAAAAGGAATAAGCGTGCTGCAGATACACAAAAAGAGAGAAACAAAATGAACAGCGCTGTGCAGGTAATGTCAAAATTCTGAGCTTGCTGGCTTGAAAAAGTGGTCTTACGATTTCCACAGGGACAGTAGTCGGCGTACAAGCCGTCTTTTTGGAGCGAGCAACGCTGACCAATCCCAGCCTTCGGCTTGCATTCCTTTCCGTTGCTGCCCTCCATGCAGCATTCATAGGAAGCGCACGATGGGTTGCAGTCCCTGTCTCCCCACATTATGGTTCCCTTAAAAAAAAAAAAACGGGGACCTTAAGTAACATTTACCTCAACCGTTTCAGACAGTTATTATGCTCTATCTAGAAAAATCTTTAAAATTGAGTGTGCATATTTGAGCTCCTATTTCACACACACAAAAAAACGAATGGTTAAAAAAAAAAGAACTCACGCGCGCTGCACACTTCCACGCTCAGGAAATTTCAACTGTATTATTTAAAAAACAGTTTACGCCCAATAAATATTTCGTTTACTGTCCGAAGCAGTTTCGCACAGTAAATTGGTAAATTGGGTTTTGAGGAAAGGAAATGGCGCAGTATCTGTCTCACATATCTCGGCGGACACCTGAACCGCACCGTCTAGGGAAGGGAGGAAGGTGGGAGTGAAACAAGAAAGAGGTGCCGTTGTCGAGGTTCTCCAGAAAATTCAAGGGGGCACTTTGTTGACCAAAAGTGCGGTGAGGCGGAAGCCTTAAGCGCGGTGTTGTTGCTTGTGTCACTGATGTGCGGTTAAGATGCTATGCTTCGCCTCTAAGAGTGGGGCCTCAATTGAGGGCAATGAGGCAGCTGACGCCGCCGCCCGCGCGCTCTCTCACCGGACATTCCTCGATAGGAAAAACATATTTGTGTCTTCGGCAAACTGCCGCTTGTGCAATGTGCCTGAAAAATTGAACATGGTTGTATACACTGCAAAGACACGATATTGTTTTGTGATGTGCTCTAGAGGACGCTACAGAAAGATGTCCCCCTATATTCCTACAGTGTGCGCTATCTTGTTTCCCAACCTGACTCGAAACCCTATGATATGATTCTTCTCATTGGACTTCATAGTCTTTGGAAAACGCGCATGCAAGACCGCAACGTTGAACCTGTCGTTTCGCCCAGAATTCATTTTAGCCGAATGTTGCTGCAAGTAACAGAAATTTACAAAGAATTGGACTTTTTACCGGATTGGTTTCATCTCCTGATGCGCTGTATATCCTTACTGGCCTTTTAATTCTGATATGTTTACTATCATGTTTGTGTCATGTTGCACCTACCTAGGTTCTGTTTGTTTGTTTGTTTTATGGGGTTTAACGTCCCAAAGCGACTAAGGCCATGAGAGACGCCGTAGTGGAGGGCTCCGGAAATTTCGACCACCTGGGGTTCTTTAACGTGCACCGACATCGCACAGTACACGGGCCTCTAGAATTTCTCCTCCAAAGAAATTCCAGCCGCCGCGGCCGGGATCGAACCCGCGTCTTTCGGGTCAGCAGCCGAGCACCATAACCACTGAGCCACCGCGGCGGCTGTGTAAATATATTTTTTTGTGTGTGTATACACACACACATATGTATATACATCATTTCTGTACAAAACCATGTAAATAAATACCATGAAAGAAAACAAAGAGCCTTCGTGGCGTCTAAGATCAACAAAAAAAAAAAGAAACGTCCTCGCAGTTAGTTTGTCCTTTTCTTATGTATTTTTATTTTTTTATTGCTATAAAAACTACTTTTTTTGCGAAGATAGCCCTGCCTCGTTGGAACGCGGTAACCGATTGATACAAGCCAGCGTCAGTTTGCCACAAGTGTACCTTTAAAGTTCATATCGGAAAGCATGCTATTGTCGCGTAGCGAGCTTCGCCAGTTTCTCTAACAAGCTGAATGTGTTCTTCTCCCCGCGGTGCGACTGTTGCTGTCCGTGTGCTCGCTGCTGTGCGGGGAGCCATTAGAGGGGCTCACACTCCGACATTTGGTAGAGCCGTTTTCTCTGGGGCTCTTGGTGAGCAGGCATTGTGCGGTCCCCGCCCCGGCCTTGTTCGAATGTTTAGTTAGAGTAAAACGCAGTAAACTGCGAGACGCACGGTTAGCTGGCTGCGAGGGGACGAGGTCTCCCAAGGCCGCGTCCGGGCCACCAGAGCGGGTGCGCCGACACCCCGTGGTTTCCAGGAGAGTCGCGCGAAGTGATTGCTTTGAGCGGCACGCTGCCCGGCGGACCAGATACGCCGGAGACGAGCCGCGAGGGCTGAGGGCGCGGACGGCAGGTCGCGTGGTGCACAGACTGGGAGGTTTGCGTTCCCTGTGTTTCGGTTGTCGTTTTGTGTGTTTGTATATGTGTACCGAGTGGAAATGCGCGCGTCTTCGTGGAATTTACGTGGCGCTCTCGAGTAAACAACCTCGTGGGCACCGACGTACTGTTGGCTGCTGCTTTAAAGGAATCATTTTCATTGGCTCCGACAACAGCATTTTCGATTGGTTACTAAAAGGGTGCCCAGAATCCTGGACAAACGTATTTAAGAGCTGGTTTTTGGCGCGAAGAAAAAGGAGGAACGGCTGCGGCCCTGCTGCTCGGGACCTCTGCTCGGAAGATGTTGCGCGCCCCCTTGGTATGACTGCCTGCGTTATTATTTAATCATAGCTCTTGTGTATCGGTTTGTGTGGTGTACTGATAGCGCATGCGCATGTTTTAAACACTGCATTTTCATGTATCGCTTATCAGCCACGCAGCAGTCGTCTGCAGATCACATGTCCATCGGCCTATAAAAGGGCACTGTATCAATAAACAGTTGTTCAGTTCCAGCCTGGCGTCCGTCTGATACACAACAGTTGGCGACGAGGCAGCGACGGCGATGGCCGTCGGCAGGATCGGCGAGTATCGTCTCGGCACGAACGCGTCATGGGACGAATACGTCGAGCGCCTGTAAATGTTCTGCGAAGCGAACCAGATAACGAAAGAAGAGCATAAAAGAGCAGTCCTGTTGAGCAGCTGCGGCGAAGAAGTGTACGGGCTCATCGTAACTTTGGTGAAGCCAGAAAGACCGACAGCAGCAACCTACGAAGAAATCAAGACTGCCGTTCGCAAGCACCTGCATCCAAAGCCTTCGGAGCTGTATGCAAGGTTTTTGTTCTACAGGCGAAACCAGGCTGCTGAGGAATCGGTTGCGGACTACGTCACGACGCTTCGGAAGCTAGCCGAAGACTGCGGTTTTGGCAGCGCCCAGCTCCCGTTGGACGTCATGATGCGGGATCGTTTCGTATGCGGACTCCGGAACGAAGGGGTTCAACAGCGACTTCTCGCAGAACACAGCCTTACGTTTAAGGTTGCGTATGACTTGGCCACAACTGCAGAAGCAACCACTAAGCAACAGCGAGACATACGCAAGCACGGTCGATACGAGACGGACGGCCAGGAAATGGTACAAACAACTCGTGCGAAGCAAGACACCCCAGCGGAGGGGTCCAGCTGTTACCGGTGCAACGGTAAGCACGCTCCACATTTGTGCCGTTTTAGAAAGGAGACATGCTTCAACTGCAAAAGGGTTGGACACATAGCTAAGGCTTGTCGGTCGAAAGACGATAGTAGAACTGCTCGGAAGACAGCGTATGAGCAAGAGAAGAAAGGAGATAAGCGCAAGGGCGTGTACGAAATGAGTGCGTTGTTTTCCCTGTGCGAAGTGAATGAGCAAGAACAGAAGTTCATGGTTCAAGTAATGATTGAAGGGCAAGAAGTTCCGATGGAGGTTGATTCTGGCGCATCGTGCTCAATTGTGAGTGAAGATACGTTCAGGGTTATTGAAAGGAGTCACGGTAAAATACCACTGCAAGATTCTGGAACAACTATCGTAACCTGGTCGAAGGAGGCGTTAGCCGTGCTGGGTCAAGCAAGTGTCTTGGTGGAATTCAAAGGCAGGAAGGCAAAGCTACCTTTGCTCGTAGTACAGAAGCAAGGAAACAGCCTGATTGGGCGAAACTGGTTTAACCCGTTAGGTATTGGCTTGCGGGGAATACAGCAAGTAAACGTGGAGGACGTGCCTTCGCGATTTCCCGAGGTGTTTCGCAGGGACCTTCCTGGCTTCAACGGACCGCCAGTTCACATCGAACTGAAAGATGACGCCCAACCGGTGTTCCTCAAAAGTCGACCAGTTCCACTGGCCCTCAAGGACGACGTGGCCAACGAAGTGGACCGCTTGGTGCAACAAGGTGTATGGGAGCCCGTCAGCTACTCAAACTGGGCAACACCACTGGTAGTGGTAAGAAAAAAAAGATGGAACTTTACGTCTTTGCGGCGACTATCGCAGTACCGTACACAAAGCTATTAAGAGCAGTGGATACCCCTTGCCCACTACAGCTGAAATGCTGACAGCTCTAAGTTCAAGCAAGTTTTTTACCAAGTTGGATCTAGCCCAAGCTTATCAGCAGCTTACGCTGGACGACGAGACGGCTGAAGTGCTCACAGTTAACACGATAAAGGGACTGTACAAGGTTAAGCGGCTGCCGTTTGGTATTTCGGTCGCACCTTGGGTTTTTCAACGAGTCATCGACACGCTGTTAGCGGGCATTCCCGGAGTGAAAGCTTATCTGGATAACACATTAATTTCTGGATGTAACGCAGAAGAGCACGCCGAGAGATTAGAGACTGTGCTATCGCGTCTGCAGAAGGCACAGCTACGAGTAAACAAGTGCGAATTTAACCAGACGAGCATCGAATTCTTGGGACACAGGATTGATGACTCAGGAGTACATCCCAGCCGAAGCAAGACGGACGCTATCCAGCAAGTGCCTGCGCCCGCAAGCAAAAAGGAGCTGCAAGCCTTTTTGGGATTGCTGAATTTCTACAGCAGTTTCCTCAAGGGCAGGACGGAAGCGGCCGAACCGCTTTATCGACTGCTCGACCGTGACCACGAATGGAAGTGGACAGGTGAGCATAAGCGGGCGTTTGAGAGACTGAAAAATTTACTCAGCTCAGACTCCGTACTTGTGCCCTACGATTGCAAGCGTCCTTTAATTTTGTGCTGCGACGCATCGCCTGTGGGGGTGGGGGCAGTGCTAGCCCATCGTGCGGATGACGGGAAGGAGCAGCCCATAGCTTATGCTTCTCGCACTCTTGGCGTCAGTGAACGCAACTATGCTCAGATTGATAGAGAGGGTTTGGCTGTGGTCTTTGGCGTAAAAAAGTTCCACCAGTACCTAGCTGGGCGAGAATTTAGTGATAACAGACCACAAGCCGTTACTCGGCCTGTTTAACACGGACAAGCGAGTGCCAGAAGTTGTGTCGCCCCGAATGCTTCGTTGGATTTTACTGTTGTCTGCGTATAACTACCACCCTGAGTACAGACGAGGCCAAGACAACTCCAACGCCGATGCACTCAGTCGTCTACCAGCCCCGGGAGACGAGGACGAGCCAAGACTGCCTGGGGACGTGCTCTTGTTGGAAGCGGTCGACTGCGCACCGCTGCAAGCGGCGGACATTGCTGCGCTGATCAAAAAGGACTCGGTTCTATCCCGGGTAAAGGAATGGCTACTCAGTGGCTGGCCGTCAACACAAGTGGACAGCAAGTTTGCGCCTTATGAGGTGAGACGGTCGGAGTTGTCATTGCATCACGATTGCATACTGTGGGGGAATCGCGTCATAATTCCAACCGCAGCAAGAGAGAATGTGCTGCAACTCCTGCATGCAAATCATCCAGGGATGAGTGCCATGAAAGGATCAGCTAGAGGGCTCATGTGGTGGCCGAAGATGGACCACGAAATTGAGGAGTTTGTGCGGCACTGTCATCCATGCCAGAGTAACCGTCAAAGCGATCCCAAGGCTCCAGTACATTTTTGGATGAAGCCAGATCAGCCTTAATTGGAGTCGACTGCACATTGATTTCGCTGGCCCAGTTAAAGGAGAAGTTTTCTTAGTCGTGGTAGACGCGTACAGCAATTGGGCTGAAGTCGAAATCATGCCATCCATGAAAGCTACGGCTGTAGTCAACAGCTTAAGGAAGATGTTTGCGACACATGGTGTACCAGACGTTATCGTTTCAGATAACGGCACAGCTTTCACTAGCACAGAGTTGCAAATGTTTTTGAAGTGTAATGGCGTGCGTGCTATTTTCACTGCACCTTATCATCCAGCCAGCAATGGTAGGGCGGAGAGGATGGTAAGAGAAGTTAAAGAAGCATTGAAGAAGCAGCAGGAAGGTTCGACGCAGTGCAAGATTTCCCGGTTTCTGTTTAAGCAACACTCGACGCCACATTCGGTCACGGGAAAATCGCCAGCAGAGTTAATGTTCGGACGAAGACTGAGGTCAGCGTTAGACAGACTCCATCCGGACCGGCAACACGCGCCTGAGCTACAACGACCAGAGACTAAGGTTTCGTGTCGGTGACGCGGTCTACGCTAAAAGCTTTTGTCCAGGTCCAAGGTGGAAGGCTGCCAGGGTTGTGGCAGTCAGAGGTCCGGTGTCGTACGTGGTACAGCTAAACAACGGCGAGCGTCATCACAGGCACCGCAACCAATTGAGGAGCGCCTGGACGCGGCTCGAAGTTGACCCAGTCACACGTGAGGACTACCACGTCAGGCTTCCTCCTACAGCTAGGCAGCCACAGCCGCTGTCTGCTAGCCCAGAAGCAATCCCTGGGGCGAGTCCAGGCCAAGCCACCCAAGTACCGGTCGAGCCGCGAAGATCAACGCGTGTTCGACGACCTGTCCTGAGTTATGGCATTGATGTCTAGCTAGTCAGTTTTGGATTGTGCAAATAATCTTAGGAGAAAGGAGTGTGGTGTACTGATAGCGCATGTTTTAAACACTGCATTTTCATGTATCGCTTATCAGCCACGCAAGCAGTCGTCGCCAGATCACATGTCCATCGGCCTATTAAAAGGCACTGTATCAATAAACAGTTGTTCAGTTCCAGCCTGGCGTCCGTCTGACACACAACAGTTTGTTCATTTTAAGTGATGTTTTGGACCCATCTAAAGAAAAGTTAATTCATGCCACCCATCGGCACCTGCTGGTCAACTTACTTCGAGGCGGCGGAGCCACCGTTGCGTCCCGACGTACGCTTCGTTACACTATGGTGGACATGTTCCCTTCCAGTGGGGTTCTTAAAATGTGGCTTCTGCTCAGTATAGTTAGTTGACCAATTAAATTTATTGTAGGCCCTGTGCAGTGACGAGTAGGCACCGGTTATGAAGGGGAAAAAGGACGAGCAGCACGGTTAATGCGCCTGGACATATTGCGCGTCCTTTTTGCCCGTTCCTAACCGGTGTCGAGTAATCACTGTGCAGCGCCCGCGAATGCTTCCATTGGGCTCCTGAAGAAAACCAGGAACAAAAAGCGGCATTGGAGATGTTCGAGAGGCCTGAACCTTCGGCGGAACCCGGTTTCTAATACGACCGCGCGGCCGTGTTTCGATGGAGGCGAAACGCGAAACGCGCCCGTGCGCTGTGCGATGTCAGTGCACGTTAAGAATCCCCAGGAGGTCGAAATTATTCCGGAGACCTCCACTACGGCACCTTTTTCTCTTTGTTTCTCCACTCCCACCTGATTTCCTTCCCTTCCCTTCACGGCACTGTTGAGGTGTCCACCGAGAAGCGAGACGGTTACTGCGTTTTTCACTTCCTCAGAAATGAATTTCGATCTTTTAATGGAATTTAAATAGCATTTCGTACTGTCCCCATCTCTGCCGTTCTTCCAAGCAGCAGATCTGCTGGCCACGTGCAACGCCAACAAAACGTGTCCGCTGGCAAACAACAGATCCATTGCGCTTCCTGGCGTGCAATCCCAAATGCACCGTCGACTTTCGATGCACACAAAATGATAACGAGCTAAATTCACAATGTCAATAGGCAACACGCGCGCAAAGATTTTCAGAAAACATGTCCCGGCAAAACACTGTAGAAGTGTGAAAAAGTAAAAAAACATTATTTTTTTTTTTCGTTCGCGAGACGTTGATTATTCACTGCTTTTTTTTTTCAAACAAGCAATAATGCTAGCGGTCAAAATAAAAGTATCGTTCTTGGTAGGAGCCGCACCCATAAACAAAGGCGATAAACTACGACTATTACCAGCAGTCGGCAATCTTTGACATAATGCGCAACGATACATCAACATTCTTTCAAGAAACGTATCATATATATCGGCTTTAGCAAAATCTACAACGCGCAAATTGTGGCTGGAATTCGCTTCAACAAGGAGTGTGACTGCATCGGCTGTGCTGGCAAGTTACCCACTTAGCTGGGAATGGACGGTGTAGGGTTTTTTCCAGTTTCCAGGTTCTATGAGACCCTGTGAATTCATATCTGCAATAGCACGAACTGCAGTGCGGCCACCACCGCCGTATTGTCATGCCGAGAACCGGGAACGATATATTATACCTATGGAGAGCTTTCTGAGTCGCGGATAAGTGTGCATCAGCGTTTTTTTTTTTTTTCCAGAGAATGTTTCTGCTGCAACGTGCCGCTTTTCACAGCATTCAGTGTAATTTGCCGAAAAGTTATAATTACTTTCCGTGTCGTTGCGTAGCTTATGTGCTACCTTTCAGGTGTCGCACCATGCTAGAAAACTTTGCGATATGGACACGCTAGCGGGAAAAACGCTCGCCGCGAAAGCTGCTTAGCGACCCGTTATTCTGCACCGCGGTGGCTCAGTGGTTATGGCGCTCGGCTGCTGACCCGAAAGACGCGGGTTCGACCCCGTCCGCGGCGGCCGAATTTCGATGAAGACGAAATTCTAGAGGCCCGTGTGCTGTGCGATGTCAGTGCACGTCAAAGAACCCCAGGTGGTATAAATTTCCGGAGCCCTTCACTACGGCGTCCCTCATAGCCTGAGTTGCTTCGGGACGTTAAACCCCAATGAACCAAACTGTTATTCTGCCGCACAACGAGTGGGTCTCGCCATCTTGGCTCGGTGCTGTTTTCTCAGCCTTTGCGCCGTGGAGGAAAAAAAAAAAAACTAAGGAGGGAGCGTGACGTCACGCGGCCAGCGTTCGCAAGCCGAGTGTTTATGAAGCCGTTTTCCCCCTCAGTTTTTCGCTCTCCCAGTCAGTCCTTTATGTTTTGATTCTGGTATGTTTTAGTGCGTGCGTATGCGCGGCTTGTGGCGCGGAGCGTCTACAGCAAGGAGGTTGATCTACAGTCAGTCTGCCGCGCTAATCCGCGCATGCGCGCGCGCAGCAGAGCTAGATTTTACCGCACGCTATCACGTGGCGTGATCACGGGGGGACAAACTCTTTTTTTTTTTTTACTATATCTTTACTTGTTAAGACTAGGCTTCAAGTTTGTCGCCGGACGCTCCCTCCTATGCTTTCCGCGGGCCGCGGAACGTGGGTATCAATGAGGAATGTCCGACTCAGTCACGTGGATGATGACGATGATAGTGTGGCCTTCCTTTTGAAACTTGCGGGCGCTTTCAAAAATAATGAGTGCACTAGCCGGATACACTGGCTTGTGGCTTCGGATCAGCTCTTCCCAGGTGGCAAGTTCTGGGATGCTTTGTGATTTAGCCCCAGGAGAATCCTGACAGCAACGTCAGGCGGAGACAGCTTACTACAAGACTTTCCCGCGATTTCCGGCGCTGAGTGCCGGCTGAGAGGCACCCCCTCCTAAATGCTGCGCCTAGACCGTGAGGCCCCGTGATGACGGAGAATAAAGTTCATTCATTCATTCATTCATTCATTCATTCATTCATTCATTCATTCATTCATTCCGGAAACAATTAAAAATGGGGAAAGAAAAAACTAAAAAATTGGCAGTGACTTAGCTCTGGTTAAGCCTGGATATTCAAGCGAAAAGCTGCAGTTATGCTTTGTTTGACGTCATGGCCCTCGCAGTTCGTGCACAATGCACTGGGAGCACCACGATAACGGCGTAGGCAAACGCGTTATATAGCCCTCCTTCCGCATGCGTAGTAACTGTGGTAAACACGCGGCTGCAACGAAAGGTCATACGGTGCCGAGGAGGCGAGCGGGCAGTAGTAGCGGCGGTGAGGAGGCGGCGCACATGCGCATTAGCGCACGGCTGCGCCGAAAGGTCAGGCGGCGGAGTCGCGGCGGCGGTTGTGGCGGCGGCCGCTCCGACCACCTGCACCTCTTCTGTGACGTCACTCGGTTCTGCGCACGCGCAGCTGTGGCGAATTCTGATCACGGAGCATACGCCAGACCCGGTGGTTGACTAGCCTAGTGAAGCTTTCCGCTTCAAAAAACAATGGGGAGCGTCACTGCCGCCACCTAATGGCGCCTCCCAAAGTTACATTCCAGCGGCGGCGTCGGAACCACGCACTCCTACACCAACTTGGACAAAGCTGTCGCGTTACTAAGGTGGCGGAGTTCTTCCGCGAAGTCCTCGCCTCTCGTATGAATAATACCTTCATATGGCCGCACCATGGGAGAGGCCTTTGCCGTGCAGTGGGCGTAGTCAGGCTGCTGATGATCATGATGTTGATCAGTGGGAGATTAAGAGTGCAATTATTTTATGGCTTAAAGATTATTGATCACAAAGAAGAAGAAAAGACAGCCACACGCCGATGGGATCCAAGCCCACGACTTCCGAGCTTCGCTTCAGGTGCTCTACTAACTGGGCTACGGCAGCGGCTGTGCAATGTTCTGCTTTCGGGGGTATTTGTGTTGCATGTAACTTAACCTTGGGAGTGTTCATCAGCGTCATACTTGTCCGTAGCGGCAGACGTTTTTAGCGATAAACTAATTACACTATTAACTTTCCACAAATCAACGCCACAATTTCAAAGAAAGATACATTCCCCTATACTGCTTGGCTTCATTGAGTGTTGGCTTCCTTCATATTACATATAATTAGTTAATATGCATGACTGTTTGTCTCTTGGAGGAAGATGCATCGATTCCTTGTTTACGCCACTACCCCTTGGCCCATTCCCCCATGTGGGTGTGTGCCATGTTCTAAGAGAAATAAGAAGAACAATGAATGGTCAACGCAGTACCTACATACTGTTACATAGTACCATAATCACGCACGCTAATAACACCGATTCTCGTCATCTAATGACTTAGCGCACAGTTTTAACAAGGGATACAACAAGCAGATACCCGTGTACATGAGTTTTCTCTCTCTCTTTCTTTGTTATTTGCGTTGCAGCATGATATGCTGTCCCGCTCTACACCTGACAAGGGCTTGCAATCAAATAATGGTTTATAGGCAGTGTTTGCAGCTTTAGTTTATTTTTTGCGCAGCTTGCGCGCCGTTTTTTAATTATTTTTCAATATACGACAAACGGTCCAAGCAAGCAAATTATTAAAAAGTGGCTGTCGCTGCCGTTTTCTAATAAATAATGTTACGCTCATTAGTACAGGAGGGCCGCCGCGGTGGCTTAGTAGTTATGGTGCTCGGCTGCTGACCCGAAAGACGCGGGTTCGATCCCGGCCGCGGCGGTTGAATTTCTTTGGAGGAGAAATTCTAGAGGCCCGTGTACTGTGCGATGTCAGTGCACGTTAAAGAACCCCAGGTGGTCGAAATTTCCGGAGCCCTTCACTACGGCGTCTCTCATAGCCTGAGTCGCTTTGGGACGTTAAACCCCATAAACCAACCAAACCAACCAATTAGTACAGGAGGGTGAAGTGACGCCACGCCGCTCAGTATCTCAATCCTCACTGTCTCGTTTCGAGAAAAGCGTTTTACTTACGTGACCCTCACCGCTCGCTGCAGCAGTAAGTTTTTCGGGTGAATGCATCGCGAAGAAAACGTTGACGATGAAGAAGAGAGCAGCATTAAGGCTCATTTCGCTTCGTGGCGAGTAAGGCCAAAATCTTCGCCGATCAAGAATTTTGTACCGCTTACTGGCGCTTTTATGTTGGCGAGGCGTTGTGCAGCGCGATCTTCCGCGTCAGAAAATGACACACACACAAAGTCGTTGGTGACTTTCGCCTTGCCAAAAGAATATCGGGCAAAACATATCAAAAACAAAATACAAAGAAACGAATAAAGGAAATTCAATTGCACCTCTGACTTTCACTTTTGACAGGTGCGAATGATTCAGCCTCTTTTTTACCTCAAAAAGAGATAAACAGCTGCTTGCAAGGCGGGAAGATGCATGGCCGGTCTTCGGCGTAAAGCTATGACAAATGTCAGAGGTGATTTCTCAAGACGCTTTGATAAACGAGGCAAATGTGTTGAGTGCTCGTCAACATGACAATTCTAGAGCAATGTATCTCGTGTTTTCTGAGAAATCAGTACGACCAAAACAAAAAATTACCGAAGGCACTTTGGAAATTATAAAGTGTGCTTGGCGAAAGCCTTGTGGTCAATCCACTGCCGCTACCTGATTTGGGCCCCCGGTCACCAGGGACTCCAGGGAAACGAACAGGCCGATCAGGCCGCCCGCGCACTCTCTCCCCGCGCTATCTCCCTGTCCTTGGAAGGGTACACCCAATCCGACAATCTGGCACTTACATTCAAACAAATCACCGATTATTACAAGGAAGAGCACCGGCGCTACCCGGCCCCTTGTAAGGGACTGGATCGCGCCTCCTCATCAAAATTCTTACTAACACTGTACTGTGCCCGGCGGTGCTTAAACATTTCAACACATCCTTTGATGGCACGTGCCAGTTCTGTGGGGAGGTGGCTGACACCTTCCACATGGTTTGGGCGTGGCAATCAAATCCATCTATCCCCCCCAACCTCAACCCCACCAGAGGGGACTGGGAGGCGGACCTGCTCGGCAGTCAGGACCTAAAGAGCCAACGGACGCGGGCGGCGTTGCTTGCCAATAGGGCACCGGAATACGGGCTCCACCTAGTATTGTAAGGGAAAGGGCCAATAGGGTCCTACCCCAATCCCCTTTCTGTAAAAATTTAATTGCCCATAAATGTTTTTCACCACCACCATCCCCGAACCGCTTGTCGCGTGGCGGGCTTCCCGCATGTGCGGCTTTTATTAAGGCGGAAGCCTTTAATGCCTCATCGTTGTAAGCAGAAGTTGTCGACAGAAAGTGTCACGCTTTTCAATTGGTCCAATTGGTCGTGACGTCGGAGTGCGCGAATTTCAAACTGGGCCAATTGACTTTGGCTACTAACCATGCAACCAATTAAAGGGATTGTAAAGTGATTCTCCAAGTTAGTGGGACTTACTTAACCAATTACCTTAATTAACCTTCCTAGTCAGACAAGATAAATAAATAAAACCGAGTAGGAAATTGGCCGAGCTCGGGAATCGAACCCCGGTCTCCGGAGTGCGAGACGAGCACGCTACCACTTCTAGCTCGATGGCTTGGAATGAACAAAGGCGCGTCTAGTGAATACGGTGTCTTCGTTCACTCCCATCTTCCTCCCTTCCCGTTACGGCGAGGTTTTGGTGGCCACCGAGATATGAGACACGGATACATTTGCTTTCCTCAAAAACCAATTTACCGACGAGCAAGGCGCAGAACCTTTCCTCAAAAAGCGTTGCATTCAAAGGGCAACGCATTGCGCCTAACGGGTGGTGGCGTTCCGTGGACCGCCTGGCAGCGCTACAACAGGCTGTCGCGTTCCACTTCTAAAGGCGAAGCTAAAGCGTCATTAATTTGCAGTTAATTAATGCACCAACAGAATGTGAAGTGAACAATCGCGTAGCAGAATGCAGCACTCAGGCTTTCGCCTTTCACCACTTTAGCCGCTAAAGTTCCTCGTAATTTTTGTCTTTGGCGACTGCAGTCACTTTTTTGATTGTAGTGTTTTAGAGCGCAGCCAGGGACTCCGGAACCGGGAGGGGGGGGGGGGGGGGAGCACTTCTTTCCGGGAAGTACCCCCCCCCCCCCCCCTGAATCTTTCCCGATAGCTGATGCGGTTCGCCCGATCGGCGGTGCTCGCCGCTTCGGTGTAAGCCCATAGACGTACCAAGCGTAGACTTATACCGGTTGTTACATGGGGCTCGCCTGCGACATCCCGTCGCTGTCGCACGCTAGCCCCAAGGGTAGCGTTGACCTGCATTGGCAGGTTCCGGCAAAGGACGATGGCATCGTCTAACAAGAACAAGGTTTAATACTGCATCTCGTACGAACGGCAAGAGAAGCTGGCCCCAGAGAGAAACCTGACACGCCCAGTTACCGCGCTGCAGGAGAGAGAAAAAAGAAGCAGTAGGGGCACCTCTTCTTTCCTTTCTTCTCTCAGTCCTTCTTTTATCCCTTCCCTCGCGGTTCGGGTGTCTACCGAGATATGTGAAACAGATACTGCACCATTTCCTTTCCTCAAAAACCTTTTTTTTTTCAGTTTCCACAAAAAAGAGAAGTTTGTTGGAATAGACAGACAGATATTTACAACAGTGTACATACATGACGTCCATATGGGGAATGAACATATTTAACACAGACAAAAACGGCTATTCTAGCCTAACGCGGACTGCCGGACCGCGTTTAACCTTCTATTTTGGTCGTCGTTTATACAGCACCAGAGTTCCACGTCGCGTGCATGTTGTTGTTGTTGCGACTGAGAGAAGGATGAAAAGGAAAGTGCACGGGCCTGCAGATTGGCTCGAGCCGAGCCACCACCGCTGCCGCGTGCAGACAGAGGAGAGTTAAAAGATAAGAGGAAAGAGTGAAAGAAGAGATGCGCGGCGCAACAACCGCGTCCGCCGAAGCGAAGACGCTGGATGAAACAACAGATACCCCCTTTTCCAGTTCATACGTGCATCGCGAAGATGCTTGCCGCTAAAAGGATCGGTTTAGCGCCCATTTCGTTTCTGGCTCATACCACAAGAAGTTTGATGAAGTATTCTTTCGACTCTCCAAGTTCCCGCTGAGCCCACGACGCGAAAACCTGACACCTGCACAAACATGTTAACAATTCTGCCTAAAAACACGAGCAGACAAAACGCTTCAAAGCGATGAAATAGCAAGAACATAATTTTTTCTCGGTTGCGTCTTTGGCTTCGGCATGATTTATCGTTTGTTTTTCTTCTGCCAGACGCAAACTTTATCCACCGAAGAATAAAAAGGTTATACCGCGCTGAAGCTACTGTCGTGACAAATGCGATAAACAATAGGTCGCGCCGTCTTGGCACATGTAGCAGCTGTGTCGAGGTCCCTTCACTGATGCAACAATATGTAGCAGTTGTCTGCGCTCTTCCAATAAAGCGAACAGACGAAAAGAAAAGAGGAGACAGCAGATGCACGGAAAAACGGCAAAATAAAAAGACCACTACTTTTTGTCGGAATTCGTGTGTACTTAAAGGTTGGTTGGTTGGTTAGGTTTATGGGGTTTAACGTCCCAAAGCGACTAAGGCTATGAGGAATACCATAGTGGAAGGCTCCGGAAATTTCGACCTCCTGGGGTTCTTTAACGTGCACTGACATCGCACAGTACACGGGCCTCTGGAATTTCTCCTTCAAAGAAATTCTAGCCGCCGCGGTCGGGATCGAACCCGCGCCTTAGGGACGCCCACGTTACAGCATGTTGTGCATATGAACTATAATGCTTCACCACGAAGTGTGTTTTATCTAGTGGGCTGAGCGACACGAGCTGGTGCACTACAACGAGCCAATACGTCTGATTTTATGCTATCGTTATATGTGATAGCGCGTTGCCTGTCCGATAGCGACAATAATGCCCTCACGGTGACGCTTACGGCAAACAGATTACGGACTTACGGCAAAGACTTACGGCAGTATCAACATCGGTACCGGAGAGGGCAAGCTTAGCAGAGGGTGTCGAGTGTCGGGTGTGCGGGAGTCGCAAAAAAAAAAAAAACTTTATGGCCGCGAGTTGCTTCTGAATCAGCGGCGGTGCGAAGGGATCAGCGTTACTGGCCACTGCTTTGTACTACTACGACATCGCCACTTTTTTGTTTTATTGTCAACAGTATGCAGTAATTCCACAATTACCGCCAGCGAACTTGTGACTAACGAAGAAAGGCTAAAATTCTCTAATTGTTTTAAGGTTTCAATGTACGGGAGCCAGTCGGGTGCCGTATCCTAAAGTTTGATTATTTCAATATATTTTGCAGTTGCTTCTTAGAAACTACGTCATCGCCGCAACCGAACATCCCGCGTGTGCAACTGCCTTGTTGCCTGTGAAGCAATGGCAGATACCCACGGTGGGGGATTGGCCAGAGTTTGGTGCGCATCTAAACTTGAGAAAGATCCATCCAGACTTATCTCAAGCGGCTCATGAATAATTTTTGAGGAATCTGGGAAAGTGAATAACGAATTTTCAGATATTTGGAGCAGATTTGAATGGAACTCAAGGAAACAAAGAGATGAGGAAAATCAATAATTTAAGAGTAATAATAATAAATAAATAAATTTTTAGAGAAAAGTTAAGGAAAAGAAGTGTTAACACAAAAATCTCCCGGTTTCAATAATATAGTTGTGAAGAAGCTGACACACCAGCATATGGGCATGCCCTTTGACGGTATCGGCGAAGGCGAGGAGGACGGGAAGAGTAAACGGCAGCCCTAATCGAGCGAAGAAAATCTGGAAGTAAACTGTCTGCCAGTCCCTCACGCTGTGCTTTGCATATCGCCGTCTTCATCAACTTCCATCCGCACGCAATGGATCCAGAACACACCGCTGTCGCATGGCCCTCTTAAGGTGTTTGATGTGGCCCATTAATTTTTTCTTTATTTCGTTTTTGCAGCTGGAGCCTCAAGATATTCACCACCTGGCCGCGGTAGTCGTGGAGCAATTCCTAAAAATGCACAGGTAACTCCAACGTTAAAGGGAACATTCAGCATGCACACCATAACGAATTCCGAGATGATAGTAACTCACGCAGTTGTCACTCCTGCAGTTGTTTTTGGAGAACATTGTTCGGTAAGTCTTCAGAAACTCGTGTAGGTCGGGGATTTCGTGCGAAAGCAGAGAAAAGACTAGCTTATAATGTCAACGTCTGTTAGTCACGACAGAGACGACTGCACTCCCCTGCCTGTGAATGCCCAAACACAGGGTCGCAGTATAGTACACTGTTCGGAAGCAACGCACTGACAGATACGACAGCATTGTTCGAAACGTCCGGATTTATAATGCGAATTTGCCTTTCCACACGGAGTTGAGATCGTTCTGATTCTACGCTTCCTCCTCGCTGTAGATCGATGTCTCATACGAATCAGGTGTTGCCAGCGAGTTGGGCTTTGGAGACACGCAATAACTGCTTGCGTTATATCTCGTGTGGAAATTTCCTACGAAGAGATGAGCGGAAATCATTTCGATTCTTTTTTTTTTTTTTTTAAGAGGAGCACTTCAGTCGCACAAGCTTTTATCCCTTCGTCAGCAGCCAGTCTTCAGAGACGAGCATCGAGGTTCTTATGAGAACGTTTCATACAAAACATGTTATCGTACTCAATATCCGCAACAAACTGTTGGCCACCATTCCTCATCCAAATTCAGTAAGCAGCGATAGCTTTACATACAACTTTCTCCCGGTAAGTTGCGTCGCTGTCGTCGTAATATGTCGTAATCGACAATTTCAGCGTGCACGTACTGCCATATATGAAAATCTTATTTGGATGGCTCGGAAAGTAAATGGTTTCATGAGGTTAAGGGGCCAGACGAGGAGTCTAGCATTTCAAAACGCTTTTAAAGATTTTGCCTAGCCTCTCCTCATCACGCTCAAAAGCTTTAACGTGGCCCGTAAACTCATGAAATAGCTAGAAAAGTGCCTTTGTAAGTGCCTTGTTGGCGTGTAACGTTAAAAGTGAATAAAAAAATTGGAGGCTTATCAAGGTTAAGCCCAGTGGATGCGAAGCATGTCCTTAGCGTTTGGAGGCATCTTGACCGCATACGCGCCCGGCGCGAAGACGCTGGCGCGGTTGCGGGCACGCGACGCGACGGCGGGCGCGCGCCGCCTCATCCCTGGCGTGACGTCACATATCACGTGATGCAGCGATGGTGGCGCCGCCGCCGCGTCGCGCGCGACGGCGCGAACCGAAGCGCGGAGGCCTCCGCCGGGCGACGTCCGACGGCGCGATATGAGGCCCCATCATCATCATCAAAACGTTTATTTCTACCGAAATGAGACTCCTTTTTGGACCCCCCGGCACGCAGGCCTAAGGGAGCCCTACTTAGGAGCCTCGCAAACTAAGGTCTGGTGAAGACACATTGTCGCTTCAAGGCCTCAGCCGCCAGGCGGATGGCTTGTTGTCATCTGCAGCCGGTGTGACGTCATAACGTGACGTCACATCATGTGATCTCACTTCAAGGTCAATGGTGGCCACCGCCGGGAGGCGACCGACGGCGCGATATGAGGCCCCATCTGCAGCCGGTGTGACGTCATCACGTGACGTCATGTCACGTGACCTACTTGAAGGTCACTTGAAGGTCAATGGTGGCCACCGCCGGGCGTCGCGCGAAGGCCCGAAACCTACGTTAATATGCTTCGCATAAAAAATGTAAACTCGGCCACATTTCCCGCTCAGCCAGTAACATACCTAGTATCACATAGACGGTAACACTTTAGATGCAGTCGTGTCATATAAGTACCTCGCCACTCACGTCATGCACGTCTACTCGTTCCTGGAAAACGCTCATACAACGTAAACAAAGCTAATCGCATGCTTGGGTATCTCAAACGCAACTTTCATTCAGCCCCTACTAGCACGAAGCAGTTTTTTACAGCACTATCATTCGCTCGCACTTAGAGTACGCATCATCAGTATTGCATCCGGGTGTTGAAATCGTTATGAACCAGGTATAAATTATTCAGAATAGGTCCGCACGTTTCACAGTAACCAACTTTCAATGAACTGCAACTGAATCTACGATAAAAATTAATCCTGGACTTATCACCGAAGCGCCGCAGACTAGCACGCCCGTGCATATTTGGAGTTTTTTTTTTTTTTCATCCCAGAGCACTGCATGACGAATTACTCGTGTCTGGTTTGGTTTGGTTTGGTTTATGGGGGTTTAACGTCACAAAGCGACTCAGGATATGAGGGACGGGCTCCCAGTACACGCGCCTCTAGAATTTCGCCTCCACCGAAATTCGACCGCCTCGGCCGGGATCGAACCCACGTCTTTATCCCGGCCGCGGCGGTCGCATATATAGCTGTCCCAACTAAAGATAATCAAGCTTTTAAAAAAGACGTAGAATCAGCAGCGTGAAACCAACTGCGGACTGCCGAGTCGCGTGTCCAAGGCTGCAGTATTTTTTTCCTTCTCCAAATTAATTAATCAGCAAAGTCTAATGACCTTACCTTTAGTTCTTGTTATACGCAACGCAAATACGCTCGAATGTAGGAAGTTGGACTGCCGCCGACGTAACTCAGTTGGTGGAGCACCGTACGCGACGTACAGAGGTCGATGATACAAGCCACAAGGGTGAACAGGGCGAACGAAGAACGAACACGTACTAGGCGGCAGGTGGTTGTCTTTTCTTCTAGTTTCTAATTAATTGCTATTCAGTCCCAAAATTATTAGGCTACTAATTTTTCATTGATCAACACCCAAGATTTTAAAAAAGTTCTCCTATGTTAGGTTTCAGTGATTACTGGCTCCCTTCAGATGCGTGTCATAAGCAGCCCCTGATTTCCCCTTACAATTTTTTTAGAGTCTATAGGCTGTACATAGACCCATGGCACTTCGATTATACATGCAGTTTTGCCAGCGTCTGCAGTGTCGCGGATAAAAGTTTGTCTTTTAGGCCAGCAGCGCATAGTTTTGATGCTCTAGGCACACTGCAGTGTAGACGCCACTTACCTGAGCCTAAAGGGCAACATGTAGGGTTTTTTAACATTTTGAGTACTTGATAGTCGTATCACATTCCTTAAAGTCCGCTCTCTCAGCAGCAGGTAACCGTTTTTGTTTGTTCTTGTTTTTTTAATATACCGAGTGGAACAATTCCACAGCAGCAAACAGCAACTGAAGCTCATTCCTGATAAAAGGAGCGATGCTTCGCGTGACAGAGCGATGACGTCGCAAACAGTACTAGAAAACCACTCGTACACGCTTAGGGCGGAAGTAGCGACCGAAAACGACGAGCTCTTCTTGCAACTTAACCGCAAAGAGCGCTTACAGCTGGTAGGAAAGTTCGGACATTGAAATAACGAACGAAAACTGTATACGTGGAGGAAAACCCGTCCAATGTGTCGCCCTCACGCTGCGTTTGGCGGTAGTACAGAAAAAAGCCGGACGAGAACCAACAGTGCAGAGACCTTCGGTCCCCATCTCCAGTTACCAAGCGAAGTGCGATGCTCCTGGCGACTATGCGCCCGCTTTATTTATTTTTTTCGCAACTATGCACCTTAATACAGCAGTTCGCTTGCAGCACCCAAGTCCAGCACACTGTTGCCTTGCGGCACAGCAGGGGCAACTCTATGTGACCTTGCTGCTTCAGGCAGCGTGCATTGCGTTAGTGGGTAAGGTGTACATACGCAACCTAAAAAATTATTTTCTCGCTTGAAACAAAAAAAAAACGTTCTCATCAAGCTTCAGTAAATGATTTCCTCTGAATCGCCTTACACAACGCATTATCTTACGTATCTTTATTAAAACTATCCGCTGTGGATAGCCGCAAAAAGCACTTTTTAGTGTTTAGAATTTAAATTTTATATTATTTATGTACGTTGCTATTAGAAAATTTTTTGCCGATTTCTTCGCCTTCTGGAAAATACGCAAAAACATTTGCTATGGCTACCGTCAAAACCAATGTTTTCTAAAAGCCTTCAAAACTTTATGTGTACTTTTTCTTGGTTTGTTGTTCATGCAAAAAAATAATAATACACCTAATTTATAAAGTGCGGCGATTCCGCCATCAGCCTAAGAAGCGATAGGACCTGTTTCTCGTGCTCCCCGCCTTCGCCACCGCGCCGACGTCTGCAGTGGGCGTAGTCAGGCTGATAATGGTGATTATTATTATTATGATGATGATATCACTCTTCCACAAGCTTTATCACCATCCTTCCCTTCATGATGAATTCTTTCAGCCACCGCCAGTTATCTTTCCACGTCGCGATCATCCTTACAAAGTTAAACGCATTAACTGCCAGTCATTCCATTATGCCTATTCTTTTTTACCACGCACAATAACCGAATGGAACGCTTTGCCATCAGAAATTGCCACAGAATCTGATCTAAATAAATTCCAACATCTTATGCACTCATGTTTCAACAACTAAACAGTTTTTTTTAGCGTTCTTTTCTTCCGCCTTGTCTTCTTTTTATTTATTTTTTTTTTGTTTTGTACTTCAGCGCACCTTTTCCAGTGTCGTCTTTTTCTTTTTCTAGCGGTGCTGTTATTTATGCTCAAATTTTGCTGTTATGTGCATTGTTGCGACCCTTTCTGTGAATGCCTATTTATGATTAATATTTTGTGATTTCTATTTTATTTTAGTGCAATATTTTTAACCTTACAACAATGCTTTGTACTTACTCCCCCCCCCCCATGTAATACCCTCAAATGAGGGCCTTTGGGGGTATTTTGAATAAATAAATAAATATCGAACCCAGATGCCGACTGGAAAATGTTTATAAGCTGGGCACGCCCTCGATACTAGCAGCCTTTTGAAGCGAAAAGCTTCATTAGACTCAACACCGCGCTTCGCGTGAGCCACACTGCAGATTTGCCACAGCTGCGCATGCGCGAAACCGAGTGACGTCACGCGGAGCGCAGGTGGCCGCCGCTGCCGCAGCCGTCGCGCGCTGACTCCGTCGCCTGACCTTTCGCCGCCGCCGCGCGCTTCCGCGCATGTGCGCCGCCTGTTCTCCTCCTCGCCACCGTTTGACCTTTCGCCGCAGCCATGCGTAGTGCGCATATGAAAGGAGGGGTATATAAGGCACGCTTGCCCATAGAACAGGCGAAGACACTCGTCATGGAAGGAGTTGAAGCAACAGTCGGACGGCGCAGAAACACCGATCCAGAAGTGGTAGCTTGGGAGTTGGCTGAAAATCAGCGATAGCTTTTCGCTTCGACATATCCAGGCTTAAACTTAGCTAAGCCACAGCCATTTTTTTTTTCGGAATGCAATATTCTGCCCTGAAACCAAACATTCGAAAGAGCCGCCGGGGTGGCTAAGTGGTTATGGTGCTCGGCTGCTGACTCGAAAGACGCGGATTCGATCCCGGCCGCGGCGGTTGAATTTCGATGGAGGCGAAATTCTAGAGGCCCCGTGTGCTGCGCTATGTCAGTGCACGTTAAAGAACCCCAGGTGGTCGATATTTCCGGAGCCCTTAACTACGGCGTCTCTCGTAGCCGGAGTCGCTTTGGGACCTTGAAACACCACACAAACCAAACTAGTATCTTGATCGGTTATTTTGAAGGAGGATAACACGCTCTTACGCCAAGGATATGGCGAGCGATCAGCGCTATTACGTTATTTCCGTAAGATAAGTGCACCTCGTATCACGCAGATCATCACCTAAGTTTCTATGCAAAATAAATTATGCAGGAATGCGTAATGAATTTGAAACATAAACATGGCAAATTAATTACGATCTCAGCAAGTGGAACTATCACGTTATAACCAGAAGCTCGGTGTAACATTAATTCATCACAAACTCAACTCAGGTCATCAGAAATACCTGCAGAATTTATTCTTTATCTTAAATTGCAAACATTACGCTTTTTGTAGGAGCAGCCTTCGCATAAAAATTTCTCTTTTCTAAATACGAAATTATAAGCGAGGTGTTGCAGCCAATAGTAACTAGCCGAAATAAAGGCTTCCTCTCTAACTCCTTCCATTTTCTGCGTTAAAATTTAAGAAGGATTCTAGCGGTTAACAGTGTGCTACATCTTATTCCATCATAGTTTTCTCCAGTCCACGACTTTTCGTATACCTTAACTGCCTGCTAATAATAAAATTGGAGCATATGTGCACATATAAAATAGAGGTATACAAAAATATAGGTGTATAAGAATGGATAGATATATAAAAATGGAGATATAGGAATAGAGATATCAAAAATAGAGGTAAAAGAACTTATACAGCTATAGAACCTGTGTCTATATTCAGAGAGGTATACATAGTCGTCTAATTTATATTCATCTTGAAGAGGACGCGTTAAACTCCATACTCACGTCATGTTCGCCCTTCGCCAGTATGCACATTCTGGTCGCGCAAATCACAAGCAAAACACCGGGGGAAAGAAACAGCACTGTAAGCTTCATCCCGTCTGTCGTGGCCTGCACCCTCAAAACAAAAATGCTGCAAACTTTCTGTCCAGTTTGGACGCCCTCGATAAGCCCGAGAAATTTTTACGTAGAGCAGCCTGCATTAAAATAAGACCCGTGCACTAGTGTGGAGGAAGTTCAAAGCTGCTTTGACGAGAAGCACACATGCGCACGAAGCATTTTAGAAACCAGTGAATACAAACCTTTGTATTCTTTCCGTACCTATGAATATTTACCCTCAAAGGGCCCCGGCTTTCACTGGTTGCGTTTTTCTGACTAGTCAGGGTCATCTGTGAACAAAAGAAGTGTATTTCCAGCCGATATCGCAGAGAGGACCCCATGCGGCGAGCGATACAGCTCAGCCTATTTCAGGGCACGCCGCAGCTGCTCACAAGGCTTTGTAACGCCGCGTTGCGTAGTGACAGACTTCTGTTGTTCTGAGTGAATTAAATAAAAAAAGACGCCGAGGACCCATGCGAGAGCCCACACGAAACCACAGCAAACAGTGCACTTTCATCTACAAATGCTCGGCTTACTCATAATTGCGCATGGTCTCCAAAATTTACACGAGCGGTGGCACTAGCTCCAGGGCTAAAGACAACACAGAACACTAACATTCATCTTTATTTTTCCGACAGCTTTTCGCCGTTTATACCACGACTCCCAGCTAAAAGTGACAAATTATTAAAAAAAAAAAAGACAATGTCTGAACTCAGCGAAACCAAACTGAGGGCTGCTGAGTGCCGTGTTGCCTAGTCTACAGATTTGCTTTCGTTCTCCAAAGTCAACTAAACTAATTAAAACTGTTATAGCGGGACAATCTTTAGGGCCAAGCAACCCTGAGCTACCATGTGTCACGTGTTGGCGGCTTTCCCGCCAGTCTGTACCCTGCCACCAGCAATAAAGGACGTAACATATAATTGGCGACGAGGTAAAAATGGCAACTGCGCTGGGCACGATTGGGGAATTCGTTCCAACAGAGGCGACGTCTTGGCCCTTGTATTTGGAGCGCCTCGAATTTTTCTTTCAAGCAAACGACATCGACGGTAACGAGAAGAAGCGAGCAACGCTCTGCAGCGTTTGCGGCCCAGCAACGTATGCCATCGTTCGCTCCCTTTGTTCTCCGGATGCGCCGTCGGCCGTGGCCTACGATGAGATCGTCAGGCGTCTCTCAAACCACTTCTCGCCGCGACCGTCGGTGACAGTACAGCGTTTCAAGTTTGGCACACGTCAACAGCAGCCCGGTGAGTCAATTGCCGACTACATCGCAGAATTGCGACGTCTCTCGGAACACTGCGATTTCGGTGCGTCGCTCGATGACATGTTGCGCGACCGGCTAGTGTGCGGGGTGCGAAGCGAGACCCTTCAGCGTCGGTTGCTGGCGGAGCCGGAGCTTACGTTTGCTACAGCTCGGGAGAAAGCCATTGCAATGGAATCTGCGCAGCGACAGACCGAGCAAATTCGCGGCAGTGCCGCATCGTGTGAAGTTGGCAGCGTGAGCGGGCAGCGTTTCGACCCGTGTGTTGCGAAGGTCTCTGCGCCAGTGACAGCCAAGGAGGGTACCCATAAGCAGGCTGGTTCGCCTGGAAGCACAAGCGTATGTTTCCGCTGCAAGGGTGCGCATTCGCCAAGCAGTTGCCCATTCATGAATATGCAGTGCCACTTCTGCAAGCAACGAGGGCACATAGTGAGAGCATGCAGGAGGAAGGCGGCAGCTCGCGCTTCGGCTGAACCCAACTCTCAGAACAAAAAACGGGCCAGTGGAGGCCGTCACAAGAATGCTGCGTCGGACGTTTACGACGTGTTCGTGCTGTCTGGTGAAGAGCCAGCCGTGAGAGTGGAAGTGCGCGTCAACGGAAGTCCCCTAGAGATGGAGGTGGACTCTGGTGCAGTGTGTTCAGTCATCAACGACCGGACTATGCAGAAGCTGCGAATATCGAAAAGGGCGTTGCGCCCAAGTACTCTTCATCTCCGAGCTTACAATAACAAGGAACTACGAGTGTTGGGTGAACTGACCGTGAAGGTGGAATTCAAGGGGCAGGAACATCGCCTGCGATTGGTGGTGGTTAAGGGTGCTAGTATCGGACTTCTCGGTCGGGACTGGTTCAAGTCTTTGGGAATAAGTCTGAGTGGTGTTCACAGTGTGTACGAGCCGAGTCGAACTGGCAGTAGGGGAACAACAGCCTTGCTCAAGAAGTATTCTTCAGTCTTTGAGCCTGGACTTGGGACAAGTAAAGGGCCTCCTGTACGCATAGAGGTGAACCCGGCAGCTCCACCGCGATTTCTGAAGCCACGACAAGTACCGTTTGCATTGAGACCGAAGGTGGACGAAGCACTGGACAAGTTGGTGAGCCAAGGCATTTTCCAGCCTGTGCGGCACTCGAAGTGGGCAACACCTGTCGTTCCAGTTGTCAAAAAAGATGGATCGATAAGGATCTGTGGGGACTACAAGAGCACAGTCAATCGTGTAGTGCAGTGGGAGACGTATCCCCTGCCGACACCGGAGCAGCTGTTTGCCAGGCTGGCAGGTTGCTCGAAGTTTTCAAGGCTAGACCTCGGACAGGCGTATCAACAGAAGACTGTTGATGAAGAAACAGCTGACTTGTTGACGGTTACAACACATCGGGGACTGTTCCGCGTAACCCGTCTTCAATTTGGCGTGGCAGTGGCAGTGGCTATCTTTCAGAGGTACATGGAAGAACTGTTGCATGGAATTGATGGTGTTCTTGTGTTCTTGGATGACATCTTGATCGGTGGAAAGGATGAGGTGCAGCACAATGCTCGTTTACAAGAAGTGCTCAAAAGAATTCATGAAGACGGTCTGCGACTAAAGTTTGACAAATGTCAATTTGGTGTTGAGGAAGTGTGTTACTTGGGATTCCGTGTGAACTCTGCAGGTGTGCAGCCGACAGAAGACAAGGTGCGTGCTATTCACAAGGCCCCAGAGCCGACATGCAAAAAGGAACTTCAAGCCTTTTTAGGAGCTCTGAACTTTTACAACAAGTTTCTTAAAGGAGCAGCTCATGCCTTGGAGCCACTGTACCGGCTGTTGGACAAGGGTCGCGAGTGGCGTTGGATGGAAGCTGAGGCGGAAGCATTTCGCCAGGCGAAAGATCTGCTACAGTCATCACATGTTCTGGTGCACTATGATGTCAACAAACCCCTAGTGCTGGCCTGTGACGCATCCCCGTACGGACTGGGTGCTGTGTTGAGTCATGTGTGCGAAGATGGCAGCGAGAGACCGGTTGCATATGCGTCGAGAACTATGAGTGCGGCAGAACGGAATTATGCCCAGACAGACCGAGAAGCGCTCGCCATCGGCTTTGGCATAAAGAAGTATCATCAGTTTCTATATGGGAGACATTTCAAAATTGTGACAGACCACAAACCCCTCTTAGGACTGTTGCACCATGCCAAGCCCATTCCCCAGGTGCTATCACCACGGATGCTGCGTTGGACCCTCATGTTATCGGCTTATGACTATGAAATTGAGTATCGACCAGCGGAGAAGCTTTCCAATGCTGATGCATTCAGTCGTTTACCACTGAGAGCCAGTAGGGCAGAGGAAGAGGAGCAGCGTCTTGGGGAAGTAGGGATGCTGGAAATGGCGCCGGAAGTAGCATGGAACTCTAGGAAGGTGGCAAGATTCACGTCAAGGGATAAGCTGTTGGCTAGAGTCTGCAATTGGGTGCAGCATGGGTGGCCAGAGGGTAAGCTGCCAGAAGAGTTTGCAGCGTTTGTGAGCCGCAAGCATGAACTGTCGGTGTACCAAGGTTGTTTGCTGTGGGGCAGTCGTGTGGTCATTCCAGAGCCAGCTCGACCGTATGTCATGGACATTCTTCACACAGCTCATCCAGGAATTGTCAAGATGAAGGGGCTTGCCAGAGGAGCCGTGTGGTGGCCAGGAATCGACAGAGATGTTGAGCAGAAGGTGAGAGACTGTGCACGTTGTCAGGAATCCAGGTCTGCGCCAGCAGCTGCAAAGATTCACCCTTGGGAATTCACCAAGCGTCCTTGGACAAGACTACACATCGATTTTGCTGGGCCCTTCCAAGGCAAAGTTTTCCTCATTGTGGTGGACTCTCACTCAAAGTGGTTGGAAGTGTGCCGGATGAATTCCATGTCGACAGCTACAGTTTGTGCGAAGCTTCGTTTCCTTTTTGCTACCCATGGCATTCCAGAAACTGTTGTTTCTGATAATGGCACTGCCTTTTGTTCGGAGGAGTTCAGAGACTTCATGTGCCGGAATCAAATCCGACATGTGACCGTTGCCCCATATCACCCTTCTTCGAATGGTCAAGCAGAACGCATGGTGCGCGAAACCAAGGGAGTACTCAAGCGAATGGTTGGAGGCGATATCGACACACGTCTGGCTAGGTTTTTAATGACCCAGCATATCCTGCCTCATGCTACAACAGGCAAGAGCCCGGCCGAATTGCTAATGGGCAGGAAACTTTCAACTGTGTTAGAGCGTCTGCATCCTGACCTGCAGTCCAGTGTGCAGCAGAAACAAGAGCAGGTGATGCAGCGCCGTAGCCAGGCAGTGCGACTGTTTGATGTGGGGGATCGAGTGTTGTGCGCAACTATCTCTATGGGCCCAAGTGGTTGCCGGGCATTGTGGATGCTGTCACAGGACCAGTGTCGTACTTGGTCGTCACCAAGGACGGTCGTCGATGGAGACGTCATGTTGACCAACTCAGAAGTCGTTCTGCCAGCTACGCATTGGACAGTTTCGCTTCTGGGATGTGTGAAGAGGAGGAACCGCTGGTTGCTTCCCCGGCAGGGTGTTCCGGGCTTGGCATTCCTTCAAGCCTAGAGGACCCTGGAAGACGGGACCAAGGAGAAAGACTGGAGGAGGCTGCAGCGCCCAGTACCGAATCTGCTTCCTGTGGTGAGGACCGTGAAGCGAGTGCTTCCCTTCAAGTCCAGCGACCACAGCGCCAACGCAGCCGCCCTGCGTATCTGAAGGACTTCGTGACGTAGGGGGGAGGAGTGTTATAGCGGGACAATCTTTAGGGCCAAGCAACCCTGAGCTACCATGTGTCACGTGTTGGCGGCTTTCCCGCCAGTCTGTACCCTGCCACCAGCAATAAAGGACGTAACAAAAACATTAAGTTGGGCTAGTTGGTAACGGCTTGAAGGAATCACATTCTTAGCGGTAAGAAACAGACAGTGTAAGCACTCCCTCCCTGGCGTTGGCAGAAAAAGAGATTGTTTATCTACGCAACCGTATGCCTTGCAGGAGAGGGGAGGGCGTAGTCAGACCTGATGCGGATGACGAGGCACCTGCGTGTGCTCAGTGATACATATTTATGTCGTACAAGTGTCCAGTAAAGATAGTTGAAGTCTAGCGGGTGTCCTGTGTGTGTGTCTCTTGGTGTTGTGTCTGTTTCTTACCGCTAAGAATATGATTCCTTTAAACTAATTAGTAATTGGTAATTAGCTAACTTTTTAAATATTGACTTTGGGAATATAGCGTAAACGCAAAAGTTGTAGGTCGTCTTGAGAAACAGCTGGTTGAAATATTATCATCGTGCCATTTAAAAGCATCTTTATTTACCGGACTTAAACAGAAAGCACGTGACAGCTGTTGGTTCTTATCTCTCGCCCAGTGCACACGCAAAGCTCCCTCGGCAACATGAGCTTCAGAGAAAGGCGAATTCGTTTCCTTAGCCGAGTTTTAGGACGGTGAAGAAGCACCGCTGTTACGTGAAAGCGTTTATACTTTGCGAGCTCTCTTTTAAAGCAGTAAAAAAATGCTAGTTTACGTGACTAATACCTTGGTGAAAACGTTTCTGCCGGATGTTTTTCAAAATCTGCATCTTCCGCATTAACACTTAATTCCTGACACCGATATTTTATAAGTTAGCGAACTGATCTTCACTGACTAATTAGGTTCGAGAACGCAAAAAAATACGGTCCACTAGGCCATGCGAACCTCAAGAGCACTCAGTTCGTTTTATCCGCCAAAGGCATTCAGTAACTTCTGAAATCTTTCAGCCGAGACACCTGGTGTATATGAGACACTGGCGTCAGAATAAATTGAAACTCAGCGACATAAACATAGGAAACGATAGCTCATTGTACATGATTTAACACATGTTTAAGCTATAAGGAACAAATATTAACAAGACGACACCGATATAGACCCATATCGAACTTCAAACCATCAGGGCGGAAAGAACAAAGTACGAAAGACAAAAGTACGAAATAAAAAAATAATTGCTACAGTCAGAACTGAAAACGCGAAAACATCTTCCAGGGACACCGAGACGAGCAGTCATGTGGCGAGCGATCGCGGCAAACACTGTAACGACCTCGTGAGGTTCCTTGTGAACGACGTCGACCTTGCACAGAAACATGACATGCACGTCTCTTCACACACAAGTTTTAAGTGGTAGTCACACAGTGTGCAGAGTATGACAGTTCGCAGCAGCCATAGCGCCCCGGAAGTCATCACCGTCCGTCTTCCATGCGTGGCTCAACTAGCCGTGACAGGGGAACACGGTCACGAGGAGGTGGTGCTTGAGACGAATCCGCTGCATGCTTCATGCAACACGTTGATCCTGGACCAATGCACGAACAGGTTAAAGAACGCTGCGCAATAGCGCTCGCCATGGTACCTGATTTCATTGCCACGCACTGGAAACGTACGTCAGCGAGTCAGCAAAAGCAGAGACCAAAATTCATAAGTGCACCTAACTACTACATTATGTGTTAGCAATGCGATAGCACTATAGCCTGCTGATGCGTTTACAGGAAGTGACGTCACTTCCCTCCAGCCAATCAGCTTCCGTCGACACATTCTTTTTCCCAATGAGACTTCTAATACTGTGTCATTAAAATAAAGTAAAATAATTCGCAGAACCGTGCCACGCTTTCCCCGATAGCTGTAGTTTAGCTCGTCAGCCACCGATATACAAAGGTATCTAGATGTATCTAAATGGTTGGTTTGGTTCCCAAAGCGACTCAGGCTATGAGAGACGCCGTAGTGAAGGGCTCCGGAAATTTCGACCACCTAGTCGTGTATGTAAATGATCTGACGCTGTTCTGTGAGTTCTTTCATTTTCTTGCCTCTGCTTTCTGAGCTGTAATTTGTGAGGATTCGACGCCCCGAAGCGGCATATGGGCTACAAGCGATGCCGCATAGTAGAGGGACGTATAGTAGAGGACGTGCGCTGACATCGCACAGCACGGGGGCGCCTTTTGCCGTCGCTGACGCTCTGGTTCATGTGCATGTGCAGTCATGCACGTGCACATAAGCCATACACATTCACATAACGCAGTTTATGGAAATGCATTCAGTTTCCAGGCAATGCCGTGCAGTCCTTTTTTGCGCGCTTTTGCAGAACCAAGAAAGTGCGTACGTGCCTCAGAAGTATCCTCCCTCTGCAGGGTTATGAATCCCGGAAGCCGTCGTCGGCGGAAACTGGCGGTCGGCCCTCTTCGTCTTGCTCCGCCTCCTCTTCGTCGTGGACGAAGTGGGCGACGAAGCGGTGCCTGTTGAGCGTGCTTCTGGAGGCGTACGCCTTGGGGCAGCTGGGGCAGCGGAACGGCTTTTCACCCGTGTGCGTCCGCATGTGGCCCACCAGGTGAGTCTTCTGGACGAACGTCGCCTGGCACTCGTCGCACCTGCGGGCAGTTTGAAGCGGTTGACCGAAATGCGCGAGCAGGTAGATAAAGAATCGCTTCGCTCGACATCTATTTATTCACCGGAGGTTTACCTTAATGCGAATTTCAACGATAGCTAGAGTAGTGCGAAATACTGATGCCAGTCCGGGTGCGTAGCAACCATGGGTATGAGCGATGCCAAGTAGATGCCTGGACGTACAGCTACAAGAACATAACAATTCCTTCGGTAAAGATCCGTCCTCAAACTTGGCACTGCACCATCAAAATTTGTCGCCGCAACTCCCCTTGCACAACGAAGCTTCGGTCTTATACCAACACAAAGATAAATTGACAAGGGAATTGAAGGAAGCATATCTCATCCACAAGAACCGCGACTCATGCGTCAGCACCCCATCTGTTATCCATACGTGTGAAATCTCATATCTTGACAAATCAATTATTTTCAGTGTCGGGTTTTATCTATACGTACAGCCTTTGTCAAAAGTTTAGAGCCCAGGGGGTCTGCTTCTGGGCCACATTGCTTTGCTCGTAATGCGTCTTCAGCGTCCCAGATCTCTTGAATGTAAGATGATTTTTGGTCCTGCTCCCTCCGATGCGTAGGACTTCCATTAGTACTACAGGAGCACCACGATAGTGCTTAGAAGCAAACCCCCTGGGCTCTAAACTTTTGACAAAGGCTGTACAGGCGCACCCAGTGGGAACATGTGCGAGCATGGTGCGACCATATGCGACCGTCTTTGCCTCCGTGACCACCTCGTTTTGTATAGACGATTTACAGCGCCGTATCATGGGGGCTGCCATCTTTGATCACGTGATCACGCCGCCATTACTCGCCTCCTGACCGCTCGGCGCGCGCCTCGTCGCGACGGCTGCTGCGTCTGACGGTTCGGTTCCGACAGGCAGCGTTTCGGCTGATACGGTTTTAGAGGAGAGGAAAGACGACACTATGGTTTGGCCAAAGCTTGGAAGGACATTTCAGAACCCTAATTTGATCACTTCAGGCTTGAAAACGCGATAGGACTTCATGTCGCGTAGAGCCGCTGAGCTCTCCGCCTCTTCGAGCCAACGGACAGATCGCCTGAATGCTTGTCTTTGCATGCGCTGAAAACTCTGCTTAATGTTTTTTTATTGTGATTATATAAAACGGCAATGTTGAATGTTCCTGCGGCCTTACAGGTCGTTGTCCTATTGTGTACCTGTATGCAGACACTGCTGTAAAACGCTCACATGCACATCGTATGCATTTGTTTACAACCTGTTAACGGTGCTTAGGAAACCTGAAATATTTCCTACTGGTTGGTTAAACATAGAAAAGCGACAAAAATAAATAGACACACAAAGGTTGACTATCATGGTAGCTGTACCATGCATCAAGCAGCAGTCACAAGCTGGCGTGCAATCATTTCGAAGGATTCCGCGATATAATTTTATAGCGCGTGCATGGCAACGCGTTCATGCTAGGCGAATTTCACAATAACGTCAGCCTCACATAAAAAAATTTGGTACGCTCGACGCTCGATATGCGGACATGGAAATGCCCGTGGTCTGTTTGGATGTAATCAGCTTCTCTCTGAGCGTGCGAAGCCACTTTTAGTGACTGTCGCGCATGGACCGCGAGAAAGTGACAACCGCCAAGCACAGCAGCCGTAAACCAAATGCTGTAATCCGAATACGGTCCACGGAAACCGCGCTACTTGGAGCGAAATTGAACAGAAGCACCAAGACGGCGTGTAATACACGGACTGACGGTAAGCGTTGTCGGCTCGCACGGCAGTGCGGTGCACAATGAACAGCAGCAGCATGTAGGAGCGCAAGTCGACTTTTTTTTTTTCGTTCCTAATTCGGCTTCGGGCGCTCCTTTTACTAATGACCACACACCATCACTTACGATCAATGGGGACTCAGGACAATGCACAACAACTGAAAGCACGCCGTCATGGTTTCGGTGGCGGAACAGCTTCTTCATGCGGCTGTGTTGTGCACTTACCCGCGCAGATTTTCCAAGATAGAAACCTTTTTTTATTAGCTATCTAGCGCTGGCGAACGTGTTTGTTGCGTTCGCCAGTTCGGAAAGGGTGCGTGTCGAATGGGCGCGAACATTGGCTTTACCTACTTGTCCAGTTCGGTTCCGTGAAGCTTGCAAACGGCCACATCCCGCACCTTTAACTCTCTGTCGCAATTCCTGCAATCCACAACACAGCGCGTGTTTCCTCTACCTTTTAACATCGTAGAAAGAACACATTCGACAACCACCCGCGAAATTTCCACTGCTGCGTTAAAACGTACACGCCGGCGACTTACGAGGCCAGTAATGGCGCCGTGTTCCGAGCGCACGTGTGGCGCCATCTGGTCTCAAACGGAAGAACTGCGCGCTGTAAACGGTCTATACTATCGCCACCAGTTTTGCCACCATATTTTATAGTTGGATTTCCGACAGGGCGTTGGCCCACCTGAACGGCCTCTCGCCGGTGTGGATCCGCATGTGCTCCACCAGGTGCGTCTTCTGGGTGAACCGGCGCTGGCACACGTGGCACGGGTGGGGCCTCTCGCCCGCGTGCCTGCGCACATGCTTGTTGAGGAGCGTCTTGTTGGCGAACTTGGCCGGGCACTGAGTGCAGCCGAAGGGCCGCTCGCCGTGAACCGAGGCCCGGTGCTCCGACAGGTCCTGCAGGTGCGCGAACACGTCGCCGCACAGCTGGCACTGGGGCCACTCGCCACCATCGGCGCCGTCCACTGGGTCACCATCTTCCGTTTTCACCGCACCGGGTTTCAGGTAATGGCCGAAGCGGCTGTCGCCGGGACCAAATAAACTCTCGTGATCCGGGTGGTTGTTCTCTGGTACTGCGACAGCGCATAAAAACGAGGGATTCAGGGCAGTGTGCGATCCTGGTCACTAGATGGCACTGCCAGAATGCGCAAGCGCAGTACTCTAGGCTCAAGCTATGCGCATGCGCGGTGGATCAGGACCTGCATCGTGACACTGGCGGTTCCGGGCTCGGACCCCCGACCCGCTACAATTTTCCGACTGAGAAATTAACAAACCACGAATCCGAGGCTAGGTTCGCAAGTTACAGGCGAGCTGGCAGATATTTAAATCTTGACCCCGATACAAGGATGACGGCCTGTTCAGAGAAGCCGCTTCGCATACACTCGGCCAAGTTTCTGCCATGAGCATGTGAAGATGAGGTCACGTGATTACGTTTACAGTACCCGTTCTCGTGAGCGACGTATTAACAAAGAGAAGACGTCAAGACAGTCACAGTGGTCCCGCAGTGTTAACAAGTACATTTTCAACGTACAAGAATGAATCACATGGACACTGTTGCGGGATCTGGCAGTCATCTGTCAAATACCAGTTGCTTGCTCCCTTAGCTCGTCCTAAGGTTGTGTCCTCTCATGCACGCTGCCTTAAAGGAATACCCAATGAGTTGCACATAAACATGGGGGTTGTAATGCAAAGCCCTCAAGACCAGCAATTAGGAATATCGCTCTAAAATTCACCCTTGGCATATGATATCTCCAAAGTCTTTAAGCGAATTTGTTTTGAAGCCATTTTCTTAGCGAGAACCAGCATGTGATAGAGCATAAAGTCAGCAGCGGTTAATGAGAAAATAATATATTGGGCTCATGCAGACCAAGCACAGAGAAAGGGAAATTTTCAAGACGTTAATCAAACGAAGTATTTGAAGCTGGCTTGTAAAAAGCGTTCGAAATGCATGCGTAAAACTTGTGAAGAAAACAAACAGAAGCACAGAAGGTGAAAACATGCAGGCGATGAGAACAGCAGCGAAGCACCATTCACGACAAACGTTACCAAAGGTGCAGCACACACAACCGCGCCCTTAGAACGCTTAGATAGCAAGGCCGAATATGTCACTGTACGCATAGCATATCTGATACACAGCCATGTATGATATCGCGGCGCGATTAGCTGTTGCAGTCCATGGCGACCATACGAAGCTGGAATCTTCGCAGACCCCCACTGCGGTTGCGGCACCAACTTGGTAAAATGTCCTTGAGAATTTTCTGCACTTCAGAAAGTTCACCGTCGTCGGGGTCACCTGTAAGGCAGAAACAAAATATCAGCTCACTCACAATAACTCAGAAAAGCAAGCCTCGTCATAATATTGCTCGTTGTTCATAAGTGCACAATTCTTGAAGGCTGTACCACATTTACGCCACCTGCAAAACCAAAGAAGCAACCGTTAAAGTGTGACCATACACAATAAAATTTCAGTTTCGTTATCATTAGCTCTATTAAAATCACAAAACGCTTCTGCAAAAAACTAGCAGACGATATAACTACCAAAAAAAGATGCACTTTGCCATACCATGCAAACGAGGTAACAGGCAATATATGCGTAGAATTAGTATGCAGATGCCGAGACAGGTTAGCTCGCCAAGCTCGGAACCCCGATACGTCCCAAACAACCGAGGTACCGTGAAATCTTGCGTCTGTCGGTTCGGACAAGCCGAACCGGCCATCTCTACCAACACTTGTCATCAAATCCAAGTTTCTACAAATGCAGTAACTGATCAACCAAGAGGATATCTCTGCACAAAAGTCACTCCACCAAACACAAGCTACCTTGACGCTGCGGAAACAATTTCTAGACACACACTGTAACAACTGCGTTGACGACAGTGTCCAACACGTGGCGTTTCCCCTAACATAGAAAACTTCCGTAGTTTCAGTCTGTTATTGGCGCCACTGACGACAGCGCCCCAAGCGGCAAGCAAACCTGGCCGACCGCGCAGAAGACGCCCAGGCGGCAAGACAAAGGGGACGAAGCTCGAGGCGATACCATTGCTTGGAGTCCAAGAAACAGTTCTCATATATACTGGCTACAGTTACTGCACAGTCTGTATATATCAAATGTTTCACAACCCGCGAGGGCGACGTCACTCGTTATGAGTAGCGACACGTCGTCGGTACACGCCGTGTGGTATTTGTGGAGCAAGAACTGAGGTTGACGGGGGAGATATGTCAAAGGACACGGGGGGTCTTGACAGGGCGCCGCCTCAAAGCGAGGAATTATTTTTGCAAGTGCCGCATCCCTTTTCACCAGCCTATTCCTCTCATAGGTTCGTGAATGGCCACTTAGCCGAGCTCGGCCGTCAGAATCTGGGAACCCCCACGCGCGGCCCCGGCGTCGCCTCACGTGCCTTTGCATACAATGGGTTCCTTCTCCACCTAGAGCCGCGCGAATGCAACTTCACCGCAAAAACGCGTTACTTTCAACACGTTACGACATGACACCGCGGCTACTCATAAATAAACAAAAATGAAAAAAAAAGAAACACTGGTCACTGCGTTATCTGCACAAGTGTGCACAAAACTGAGTTGCTGCAATCATATCCATTTAAGGGTTCAACTGTTCGCAGTTCCATAAGAGCCAAACGTCGAACTGTCCAGATGAACACGATGCTTAAGTGCATAGCAGGTGCGAAGCAAAAACTATAAACGGGAAGCAGGAGGCATTGCGAGAGGCAGTTCGAGTCATTCCGCGCATCGTGTCCCAAGATGATGATGATGTCCTCAGGCTGAATAGCACATACCCACGGCGGGGGATTGGCCAGGGTGCATAGCGGATAAGAGCTGTGCAAGACTCACTACTGTCCCGCTGAAGAACTGGCCAGGCGAACACTTCTCGGGTCCGATCGTTGAACGAGTACACTTGGCGTGGTAGCCTCACTGAACAGGGTCCTCCTCCGTCGTCGTGGCCATGACGGAGCTGCTGCGAAGACGAGGTCTTACCTTCGGGCGAGCGACCTCCTTGAACAGGTTACGAGACTAGAAGAACCCCTGAGTAGGAAAGATTCGAATGATGGAAACTCCAGCTGCCACCTGGAAGTAGTGCTCGCGCTCGAACAAGCCACGTTTCGAAGAGCGTGCTCGTGCAGTACACACGGGGGCGAGGCCCGTGCACGTCTCGCCGCACGTGACGTGACGTCGTCTTCGCCAAGCGTCATTCTTCTCTTTTACGGAAGTGAGACCGAGAAGTGTAGCACTTCTTTTCTTTCACAAATGGTGTTCACTGGACTTTAAAAATTAAGCCGCATGGCTTTTTTAATCCGAACGAGCGTTGCCATACAGCGAAAGCTCAGAGGAGTCGGAAAAAGATATTAGGGCAAAAACGAAAGGACGGAGCGGTATCTATAACATGGACGCTTACCGATAGATATCTCCGCGAGAATAATGAAGCACATGTACGTCTCCGCCCGAGACCTTGTGTGCCGGGCCCTTAGGAGTTAGAGGACCACGAAAGTCTCAACACTTATAGGGAAATACTACAACATTGCAGGTTAAGTTGTTTGATTAGTAAAGCTGCCCTAAAGTTGCGGGGAAAGTATTTATTCGTAGGTTGAAAGCTATTTCCAAACCCGGTAAGAATACTCCTGCCAGCTCTGGAATTCTCCAATCTAGCCGTTTGAGCCCTTAAATGAGCTTCTTTCAGTTCTTCGTGGGTGTTGTGTATTCCTAACCTCATTTAGTAAGAGTCCTAAAGCGGCTTTATAGGCCTGCCGTATCATGTTACATAATTTGTCCTTTTCTGCTTTCGCAAATTTGAGATAAGGTGTGGCATGGAGTATCCTGCTTAGCGCAAAGGACTGATTAATGTAGCCGTCGTTTCTACCGTGCATTTTCGCTTAGTAATTGATTGTAAAACGTTTTATTCGTCAGAAAGAGCTTGGTGCTAAGAGGTCGCGTTAAGTGGTCGAGAGTACATAGCCCTCGACGACTTTGTCAGCCCACTCCACCGCCAGAACTTGCGTTCTGGGGTCAGAGCTAGCTAGCACGGTCTCCCACCGCTCGAGAGAAGGAGCAATACTAAATCACCCGGAGGTGGCTCTATTCTGTAGTCCTATAGGATGTGATCGTAGTTGGCTCGTTGGCCGCAGTGTTTTGATTGTAAAACATTTTATTCGCCGAAAAGAGCTTGGTAAGAGGTCGCGTTAAGTGGTCGAGAGTACATAGTCCTCGACGACTTTGTCAGCCCACTCCACCACCAAAACTTGCGTTCTGGGGTCAGAGCTAGCCAGCACGGTCTCCCACCGCTCGACAGAAGGAGCTGTGACTAGATCACCCGGAGGTGGCTCTATTTTGCAGTCCCACAGGATGCGATCGTAGGTGGCACGTTGGCCACAGTGTTTACAGCTTGGGTTGTAAAGATGCGGCCATGATATGGCCGCAGTGTTTGTTCTGCTTCAGAGTCCTTTTTGAATGTGGCGCCTTTCTCCAACTTTGACCTCATTGTAGGCCCGCATAAAAAAAAATGCATGATGCTCGTACGTTTCTAATTTAATATAATGAACGTTTTTTTAAATAAAATAACTTTATAAACAACTTATAATTGGTTCAAAGTTGAAAATAACGTATACAAATCTGCGATCCAGATGTCCATGGTGGGAAGCCATTTGCAGGAGCACTTGCGTCGTCCCGCCGGCCCCCATCGCGTTTAGGAAGTGATCTTCTAAGGTAATTTTTTTCGCCGCGTTTACTGCATGGTAGCCTGGCTGCCCGAAGTTTTTTCTTGTATTACACTTGCTGGTCTAGGCTTCGTTTAGCTTAAAACACCACCAGGCAGATCCTTGGGGGGTGACTCTTTGAAGGTCAATAATCGGTTTGTTGAGCTTGCTTTCGTTAGTGAAACGGCTAGCCGTTAGTAAAAAGTAAATTGTTGTCACAGGTATCATGCATGAATTGAGAATGGGAGCTGCGTTCACTATGGAGGTTGAAGCACTAGTGAATCGCTGTAGAAGAGTTAGTGGTGGACATTGATTTGCTGTCCGTTTCCGATCGCTCTCTCAATCCGCACGTACTCCAAAGGGCAGCATCTACCGTAACCTGCAAGGCACGGTCTCTACTGTCGCATTTGTCTCATTTGAGTTATCGCGACGATTTTCACGTAGTCACGACTCCACCACCCCTGTTTATCGTGCCTGCAGATTTCAGATTTCACGTTACTTCAGCTGCAGCAACATGCGCCAAGCTTAGCACGTGAGCGATTTTAACTCTAGCCGCCGCCGCCCCCTACTTCAGTGAATGTCGAGCCTGCGACGAAAGCTGCAAACGCCAGACGTAGTTATATAAACACCTTGTTTCCACTTTGGTAGCTGTAAAAGTAACGGAGCGCGAAGAGGTCATTCTACCTGCCCGTCGATTTTCATTCTTTTTTAATGTAGAGAAGCAATCGCATTGCAGAGCCCACCTGTATAATAATAACGACCACCTTTCTCTTCAAAACCGTGCACTGTTCACATGAAATGGCCGCATACGCTCACTGGTTAGTGCGCTCGGCTACTGAGCTGGAGTACCCGGTGTCAAACCCGACCGCGGCGGCAGCGTTTCGATGGACGCGAAACGCTAAAGGCGCCCGTGTGCTGTGCGATGTCAGTGCACGTTAAGGAACCCCAGGTGGTCAAAATTATTCCAGGAGCCCTCCACTACGGCATCTCTTCCTTCCTTTCTTTCAGTCCCTCCTTTATCCCTTCCCTTACGGCGCGGTTCCGGCGTCCACCAAGATATGTGGGACAGATACTGCGCCATTTCCGTTCCCAAAAACCGTTTAAATTTTAGGCAGTAAACAGGGGTTAACCACGTTATCCAGCTGAGCTTGGAAAAATAAAGAGAAAGAAGCGGTGAACGTAAAGGACAGCTTTAACAGAATACAGGGACATCTATGGCCGGTCAGGGAATGTGTTTATGCACCAGTTGCACTTCGGGGCATTGCATGTTTATTTACGTATCCATTTTTTTTTTTTTTCAGGAGCACCTGGCGCCATGTCTCAAGTGGCACGACCACAGTTCCATGGGCTTCTGAAGAGCCACCTGCGGAAGCACATCGCCATCTGCTTGACCCTGGGCGTCATTGGAGGAGCGGCATGGCGATTCCTTTACGCCAACCCCCGAAAGCAGCGCTACGCAGACTTCTACAAGTATTCAGCCTTTTTTTTCTGTTTGCGGGCATCAAGCGGCATATTCAAACATTACAAAGACAAGAAGTCGTGAGCAAGAACGCTCTTCTCCAGTGCCGAATGCATACCGTAGCCCAGGAACGTAGTAACAGCTCAGAAGGGGAATGGCAAATACAAGTGCGGCCTGCTGATGTGTTTGTGAGCATGTTTTGTGTGAAACAACCTGAGCCCATGTACAACAGACTAGGATAACTCTTAGCACATCTCTTCAGCATTTTTGCCTGTCTTTTTGACGAGTTTCAAAACGCTGTGCCGGTTTTAAGAGCTGATGACATTAAACCCCATATTGCACATCGTACTATCATCTTTCATCCAGTGTAAGCCACTGTGCTGCTTTGCAGATTCTGTTTCGTACTGTGTGAACATTTCAAGAAATGCAGCATTGTCACTTGTGTTTGCAGGAACTATGATCCTGAGGCCGAGTATCAGAAAATGGTCAAGGCTGGAGTTCTGAAACCTGCGCAGTAATGGTAAGTTGGTGCACTTATCTACTGCTTCTCTATCCCCCCCCCCCCCCCCCCCCCACCTTTCAGATACACGTGCCATAATTGAGACTGTAAATTAGGTTGTAGTCTTGAATGTGGTGTATACAATGAGGCGGAGTTCACTCATTGGAGACCCATTACCGGGTGCTGTGCCTACTGGTTTTGACTAGATGCCTTCACATTCTTGTGCTTCCATGTCAGCGTACTGTTGAAATTCGTTTAACATAACAAACTGCCAGGTGTTCGGCCTTATTGTGATAGTATTAGAAGTCTTTTCCTCAGGAAAAGCTGGCGTCCGTCCGGCTGTCCGTGTCACACACAAAAAAATGCAGGTGGCCCTGCCACAGTACTCCTTTATTTTACTCAGAGTACACCCAGCCAAAAGAGTACACCGAGCCAACTGGCTCGGGTGTTGCATAGTTAAATGAGCCTTGTAAAAGGTTCTTTTCGGCTACACCACTGGCATATTCATGCTGTAATTTGACGTGTGAGATGGCATTTCGTGGTTCCTTTTTGTTCATACAATGTTTCAGTGGAGTACTTGCGCGCTTAGATCAAAGTTATCGGAAATATTCATCATGCACATCTGCGAAGAGCCAAAACAAGCGGCATATGCAGCAGTGGTTCTGGTCCATATGGGCTCCTTCTCTGGGTGAACTACCACTCCTTTCATGGCAGACAAGTCGTTTACCCAGAGTAAGCGCAAATGCACCACCAGAACATTGCTGCAAATGCCGCTTGTTTTGGCTCTTCGTAGATGCGAACGATGAATATTTCTGATAACTTTGTTCTAAACACGCAAGTACTCTACTCAAACATTATATGAGCAAAAAGGAACCACAAAATGCCATCTCACGCATCAAAGTACCGCATGAATATGCCAGCAATGTAGCCGAAAAGAACCTTTTACAAGGTGCATTTAGTGATGCAACACCCGAGCTAGTTAAAAATTTGGTCGGGTGTACTCCCTTTCTTTCATGGATTCATAGATCATGGGAAGTCCTAGAACCCCTACTGGCATAGTGGTGCTGCGGTGAAGCGATGCGCCACCCCACCCGAAGGTGGCTGTTAAATAATGATGAGGGTAATTATTGACAACAGCAATGATAAAGGTCTTTAGGTTGAAGACCTTTACAGTAAAGGCCTTTGTGTCAAAGGCATTTGCAACATGTAAGGACCTTAAGTGCCCACTGCAATTTTTCATTTTTCATCCAGGCAAGTTCCTTTACAACTTGTCTCCACAGTGATGAGTACAGACCACCTGATAGCTGTGGTGCTTGAGCAAATCACGACTGCATATCTTGTAAATCACCATGACCTCATTGGCTTCATATAAATTGTTTAGAGAGGCGCCCAAAACGGCCTGAAGGGTAGTTTTATTGTAATGTTGCACTCCACATGCTGGGCTTGACCTCCAAGTTATGACACCATCACTTTGAGCTTACACTTTAGATGTCTTTTTTTTTTTCCCCCGCAGTTCCCATTGTGCTTGCTGGCTACTTTACCTACTTTGTCATAGTATCTTCATGGCCATGGCTCCATTGTTTCAATCAGTGTTTCATATGGGCTTGACTTGGCTGGAGGCAGTCTGGTTTATTTGATGCGTCAATCCAAGAGCGGAAAGAGCAACTCACTTCTGCGGAGATCTATCCTACTGAACAGATTCTTCATGCCACTATCTTTCTGTCTTTCACTTGGTGTTTCATTGTTCTTAGGACTCTACTGGCTTAGTGTAAAAACATGCTAGATGATGTCTATTCAGTAGTTATAGCAGCCTTTTGACATTCTATTACTGCAATTTTCCAGTTATGGTTTTTCATCATGCTCACATAGGTCAGTTTCAGTTGAAAGCAAAAGATATTTTCCCCTGTCTACTCGCGTCCGCAATCAGTGACAGGATATAAACGCAAAAAGTTTACTAATAGCCGCCACAATGGCTCAGTGTTATGGTGCTCGGCTGCTCACCTGAAAGACATGGGTTCAATCCTGGCTGTGGCAGTCGCTTTTCAATGGAGGCAAAATGCTGAAGGCATATATATATATATAAACGTAATTCGGTTGACACACGGTAGAAAAACAACAACTTTATTCTAACGTTTTGACCAGGGTCTGGCCTTCATTGGTCACTCTGACGAAGGCCAGACCCTGGTCGAAACGTTAGAATAACGTTGTTTTTCTACCGTGTGTCAACCGAATTACGTTTATATTCTACTGGATCCATCCGATCTCACCCCCTTATATATATATATATGGTGCTATATATATATATATGGTGCTATATATATATATTCGATCGGTCTTCTGATCGAAACGTCGAGTCAAGTGAATGTTTCCTTTAACAAAGTATATACTTCGCTTACTCCTTTAAGCAGTCAAGTACTTCATGCTTTTGCAACATATATATATATACCAGGTGTCCCAGCTAAATGTAACCAAGCTTTTAAAAAACACGGGGTGTCCTAGCCGTCTCAAACCAAATGAGGGTTGTTTAGAGTTGCGTGACCTAGTCTGCAGTATTTTTTTCGTTCTTCAAGGTTGACTAATCAGTTAAGCTTAATTAACAAACTTTTTAATTATTGACTTGTGGAACAAAGTGTCAATGGAAAAGTTGTAGATCGCTTTGAGAAACAGCTTACTGAGACATTTGCAGCAAAGTAATATTTACGTAAAGTAATTTTTTTACCGGCCTTTAACCATAACCCGCACAATAAGAAAAAGCTTTCACATGACAACTGTGCCACTTCAACGTCCCAAGACGCGCCTTAAACAATAAAATCCATTTTTTCTGAAGTCCTCTCCTCGATGAGACTTTGGGTGCACATTGGGGCAGAGAAGTGAGCGAGCAGCTGGTCACGTGACAACTTTCTTTTAAGGCCAATAAATGAAGCTACGTAAATCGTAACTTGACGGAAACCGCACTACTAGCGGTTTTTCGAGGTGGTCTAAAACTTTTGGATTGACACTTTCTTCCTCAAGTTAATAATTAAAAAGTCAGCTAATTAAACTTAACTAATTAACTTTGAAGAGCGAAAAAATACTCAGGACTAGGCCACGCGACTATGAACAACCCTGAGGTGGTTTCACTGGACTAGGACACTTCGCCTTTTTTAAAAGTTTGGTTACATTTAGCTGGGACACCCGGTATATATATATATATATATATATATATATTAGTAAACCAAAGGTTTAGTAGTATCCAGCTGTGATACTCCAAGGAGAAAAGGGTCATGTGCAGATTGCCATAAATAACCTTGTAGAATGAAATCATGAGCAGCCTGCACTGTAACAGAAAAAAAACAACTTTAACATGTGCCACCCATCGACCAGTGCAGAAAATGACTTAACTGAAACCTTGGCACTATGAAAGAAGCCTGCCAGTGGAGTGATTGCATCGTTGTTTTGTTTTCATTTGCAGGGTTCCCGCAGCTGCTGTCGTTAATTCCTGCTGGGGCCACGGGGCGGTGTAGATAATAAATCCATGTTCTTGCCGGACTTCTGCTGGTGTCACTAGATTTTGTATCGTCTCGGGTTTACCATGCATGCTGAGAGTTTTTAACTACTACCTACATATTCAGTCTGCAATGTAGTAGTAGCTGCAGTCGAATAATACGCGGGAGAAATCGTAAACTCCTTTGAAGGAAGCCCCCTAGCCAATGGAGTCAACCTATTGGTTATTGTGCCACATGCGATGCTGTGCTAGCATGTGCAAGGCGATTGCCAGCGATGCCATGGCACTAGCTCAGCACCATTGGTTTGGGGTCCTTTTTTGAGGGGCATTTGCTGCATTGTTTCAGAGGTTTATTCAACGATAGAACCCATGCTGCAGTGGTTGGAATAGACCTTTATGGCTTCACGGGTGATCTGGAACATTAGATGTGGTAATGCATCCATCACATTTCATTGCTTCTTCTAACCTTCTACATTGATGTTGATAGCCCCAGGGGGCAGAGCAAGATTGCGAGGGGGTAGGAATATTTCATTGGAATTACCAGATAACACTTCACTTGGCACTTTGTTATGGGAGTAGCAGCAAGGCCAGAAGTTGCACATTAGGCTGTCTGCAGGTATGCCCGAAGTGCGAGTCTAGTGCAGTTTCGGGAATCTAGAGGGCGCCACTACATGGCTGGCGCTAAGGTGGACGAGACATTTGCTTAAATACATCGATACCAATGACCCTGTAGAGGATGGAGACCGCTTCATTCAATGTTTTAAAACTGACAAGTTTAAGAATCCAATGTGCCAAGAATACAGAGCACAAGAAGACCTTGAGCTAGTCGCATTGCTTTGTCACCGAGGGCCGGAAACCTGAAAGTTAATGAAAAGGCTTGAAATTAAATTGACAGCGCTGCGAGCTGTGGAAAGGAAAATGACTCGAGTAATGGCCAAGTGGCAGGAAGAGAGCAGAGCGGGCTAAGGAATAAACACTATGTAATGACATCCTACCTTTAATCGTGAAGAGGAAATGGAAACGGCAAGTGATGCAGAAAGCAGATAACCGATGGTCGCTCAGGGCAACAAAATGGATTCCAACGGAAGGCAAACATAGGGGCGTTATATTTTACTTGAAAGTTATCATTAGAGGCCGGATTTTTAGGCACTAAAAAACACGTTTTAGGCGCCATAAATAGGCGGCTAAAATAGCACTTTAGGCACCTAACGGAGAAAAATAGGCACTATAAACTTTATCAAAAGTGCCCACAGTTCCGAACTTCAGCGCCCAATATCTGCCGTAAAATAAAACAAAAACACAGCAGGAATTATTTGGGACCTTAAGCAAGGTGCGAACATTAGAAGCCGTTTTTTTGTTTGAGTCATTTGCTCTATGGCCTGAGTGTACGAATGCGTTTTCGTATGCACGCACGACTTCCAGCTGTCTAGTGTGGCCTGCTCCACCAAGATTACCGCCAAATGCCATTTGATGAAGATGGCATGCGGCTGGGGCATAAGGAACGAAAATAAGGCAGGTTACCCAGGTGGAAATTTTAATCTGGTAAACTGTTTCCAGCAGGTTTATGGAACATTTTACAGTTGGTTTCAATTGGAACCAATGGGAATTATTTGGACGAACCTATAACTTACTCCGTATACTTTCCAAAATGTGGTGCCATCTGGTCAACTACCACTTTAACAGCCAGTCATCAACAAGCTGCCACGATAAAATGGCAGAAAATAGGAAAAAGGTTGCTGCGATATTTTCGACTGACGTGGTTGGTATTGTGTACACAGCCGGCGTAGGTGGTGTTCACCACAGCCAACTGACGAGGTCATCTAATGTTGCCATGTGTGTGTTCTACTCAGAACCGAAATGGATTCGAAAGCAAACAGAATCTGAAAGCAAAACCACAGCGTATTTCAGGCCCCTATTCTGTAAAATAGGGCATTTTTAGGCACCGACGTCGGAAATAGGCATTTATAGGCACTGACACCCAATGTAGGCATTTATAGGCACTATAAAAAGAGTATTAAACATATTGTGAACAGCTAATTCATGCTCATATGTAAAAATGGTGCGCCTATGAAGCGTTGTAGAAAGTAGGCATTTGCCTAAAATCAGATCTCTAGTTATCATTTTTACTGCAAATAAGACTGACGCCAGAGAACACAGCATCTGGGCACTGGAAGCCAAAAATGGCGCAGTATAAAAATTACGATAGCACGACATATTTTCTAGATGTACGGAGATGGCATTGCTATCCACACAACACAACAAAACCTGAAAATACCATTCTTGACATCACTTCCAAGGTTCCTTCACTGCACAGTTCCACAGAATTTACTTTTTTAATACGCCAAAGGCGATACTTCTAGGTTATACGTACAGCATTGCGCATATTGCCCTCAGACATCACACCACGACACCTTTTTTTAATCTTGTCCCATCGCTGTTCAGACCCTCCATTACCTCTAGAAACCAATATCAGATCGCAATAAGAATTGGGGCCAGGGACCTTCAATCAAGTTTTAGAGAAAACACAGCGAGACTAGTCAGTGCCCCCCCCCCCCCAAGAACATTTTGTTGCTCCTATTCCTCAGCAAGTTTTCTCACACAAAATCATTTACAGGTAACCCAATCTCACTCTCTTATGGTTTATTGCCACTTCTGGGGCTGCAAAACACGCTGCTTCGAAAGCAGTTTGCAAGACTACTAACCTTTACATGGAGTCGGCTCTCCAGAGACCATATATCCTACATTCACAGCAGCCTCGATACATAGCGGATGCAAGAGGGTGGAGGGGGAAATTACCACGGCTTGACGCAATGTGTTCAAGTGACAGTTTTTAATACCGGTATGAAAACTCACAACAAACCATAAAAAGTTTTTTCTTCATTACAATTCTGCAGGCATAGTGTCTGTGGTTCTTTTTTTTTTCTTCTATACAGAGATGTTGCAGCAAATGTACAAATATATTCACAAGGCAGTTACAAGATTCTGACAAAAAAAAAAAAATTGTGAAAAAACATGATGCAACAACAACAAATAGCAAAGGAAGGTAAGAACAAACAGGAGGACGAGTTCCATATAAAATAGGCAGGAAAAGGAGAGGAGGTTGGGAAGGGGAAGGTAGCCAGAGAAGCAAGTGTTCAATGCTGAGCGCCCTCTGCTTTCGCTGCTCTTGCCTGGTAGGTGCTATCACCCAGTGTTATCAGCTCCCCACAGTTGCATTTTCGCTTTCACTAGGCTTCAAAATTGCGCAACTCACATTTTCTCCAGCTGACCGCAGAAAGCTAACAAGCCAAAGTTAAGAAGAATGACGGCCACGCAAATTCACCCAAAAAGTGTGTTCCTCGTTGGTGGGGGCAACAAGGTATGTTTAATCGATGCATTTGGTTATTCCACAACTGAGCCTGTCATCCACAGGTGCTGTCATTGACGGCGGCAGCATGAAAAATGGGAGTAAAATAAAAAGAAGCTGCTACGGTCACATGGACACACGTAACTATCAGTGAGCCAATTCTCTCTGCACATTGCTGACAGCTTTGCCTAACCAGCCAACAGGCTTTCAACATGGGGAAGAGATAACCGCTGGGCACGTCGTCCACAACCAGGCTGTGCTCGATAAAGACCGGGATTCCAATAAATAAATGTGAAAAGTGGCAAGGGGGGGGGGGGGAAGGATGAGGAGTGGCATTGCAACAAACTGCACAGAAGAGGACGAAGCAGCCTCCAGAGAAAACGTCCCTTCGAACCACTACCAAAGGCTTCCTTTCTTCAAACGGGGGGAGGAAGTGAATCAACTGGAGCAGTAGTGCATATACCACACAGAGGCATTATACTTCGTTACAGTACCGACAGGAGAGGCAACTTCTTTTTTTTTTCTTCTTTTGCATCGTCGTAAGGCCCTTTTGCTTCTAGTTACCCGCTCTCACGGAGCCCCAAACAAAATATATTTGCCCTGAAATCGTTTGTACAGCGGGCAGTCAGAGAGAGAGAGAGAGAGAATGTGTGGTGGCAGAAGGAAATATGTACAATAGCGGAGGTGCTGCTAAGGAAATGTGCAGCAGAGAAAAAAATTTTAAAAGAGGGGGGGTAGAACAGTGGGACAATGTCACGAGGAAAACACACTGATGACCGCAAAAGAGAGCGCCTGTCGATGCCTTCTATCTTGCACTGCACCCATTTCGAAAAAAAAAAAAAAATTTCTCTCCATCCGTCTGCTGAGAACACCTTTCCGTCTCTCACCTCTCAAGGCTTTGGTATGGCTACATGGGGCGTAGCAGATTTTGTTCTCTAACAGCTGCTGCTATTATACGCTAGGTAGGGACAACACACTGCAGTCACCGCTCAGCGTCGAAAAGAAACAGAGAAGAAAAAAAAAACCTATGCACCGAAGCACTGCCATGAGCGTCCATGAATTTGTTCTTTGTGCAACACAATACAGTTAAATAGAGTCGTCAGCCATCAACAACAAAGAAAAAAAAGAACATAAAAAGGCGGTGTGAGTGACGGACTACTCGACAGAGTGGTGAAGTAGATGAGAATTCGCACGCTCACTTGGGACACCAATCCTCGGCTGCCTATACTGCACTCAACTTTCCTTGGCACGGAAACCAGTAAAGCACAGCCGGAGACGCAGTTCCCAAGACTCAGCCCTTTCCGTGTGTCCGGTAAAAAAAAAAAAAAAAGTGTGGGGTGACGAAGGGAGGGACTTCAAATGACTTCTCGCTTTTAAAAACGGAGCAGGTCTGATGAGCGGAACGGGGGAAGAGAGCAATACAAACAGCAGGTGGCGAAAAGGAAGGTGGGGGGGGGGGGGGGGGGGGGAGGGTGAGAAATGCACAACACGCAGACTCCCACAGAACTGCCTGATAAGAAGGGGGGAAAAAAAATCATAAAAAGTAGTGGCGATCTTTGACTCTGCAACAGCACAAAAACATAAAAGGGGTGGCCAGAGAAATACACAGGCACTTAACATAATAAACGCTGGATCTATATGTACAAGCAACGCATAACTCATCGGGGCCGCCATGCGTGCATGGGATGAAACTTGCGCCACAACTCCCTCTCTCGAGGGAGGGGGTAAAAAAAAAAACGCAAACAACACAGGCGGCTCAACGGCAATGTACAGGGCAAAAGTAATCGTGTAAGCAGGTTTTGCGAGGCGGAGGCAAACATTTCTGCCTCGGAAGGTTTCTAAAAAAAAATCTTTAAAAGGGAGTAGGCATGTAACAGTGAACCCAGACAACACAGAACAGTACTTTTTTCCCCCTCTGCATGGCCCTGTTGCCGGCAAAATGAAACGAGGGGAAAAGATAATAAAAAAAAGCAACTTTCTGCACACTCTGTACAATGCATCACGCATGTGTGTGTCTATGGCATGATGTATTTACAATGCGATGGCAGCAGAAGCGTGTAGAGACTAAGGAAAAAAAAAAACGTTTCTACGCCCTTATCCACACGCACCTATGCAGACACAATGATGAAAAACACTAAGTGGCGAAAAAAAAAAACAAAAACAAAGGTGAATGACACATTGTAACGAAAACCAAGAACAGAGAGACAGGCAGACAAAAAAAAAAAAAAGAAAGAAATCGTCAATAAAGGAAACAACGCGCGTCTACCTTTCTCTCAGTGTCATTCACATTTCTGTACACAAATATAGTACATCATCCAAGTGGTCTTCTATGTATAAATTCTTCTAACCTCTCTCTCTTTTTTTTTTTCATTTTGTGTCTCACTGCAGACATCTCACTAGGAAAAGGTGAGATAGAGAACAGAAGCAGGAGGGACGACGAGGAGAGGGTGCAAGGAAACGAGAGGGGAAAGAAGACAAAAAAAAAGATATGAAAAAGCATTGCATTACAACCGGCCTCAGCACTGCCTTATTAGTCACTAGTGTTCACCCCTTGGTCACCAGCACTCTTTGCCACCTCCGTCCACAGCCACGGAGCCCAGGACTACTTCGAAGCTCTTAAAGAGCTCCTTGCCGCAAAGCCAAGAGGAGGAGTCAACCAACTAACGCTGGTAGCAGAGAAAGCGTATAAACCACCTGCCACTGCAAGCCCTGCATTAAACCGAAAGGAAAAAAAAAACGCAGAGAAGAAACGACAGCCGATAGGGAGAGACAGAAAATAAGACGAAAGAAACCCCAGAAACTGCATTTGATGTCGATGCACGGCTGTTTGGTGATATTAAAGGAAGCCGCAGTCTTGGGAAAACGAAAAAAAAAAGGCGGACGTCTCGGAGACCTGCTAACCACTGAACACGGGCGAAAGCTGTCTACCCTCAGTCCTTCCCCCTTAACCCACAAAAATGTGACGACATTTTAGCGGGCATTTTGCTATGCATGGTCTAATAGTTCTCAAGGCTACGGGCCTGTTGCAAGAGTCCACACAGGCGGCCACTACTTCAGCCCACTAACGAAGCTAGAAGATAATCACGGGAACCCCCCTTCCCACATGTTCATAGGCACTTCCTGCTCCAATTAAAGAAGAAAAGCTGCTCACGCAACTGAAACACGAGCGCAACGATGGCCAAGACTGCAGCATGAGTATTGCACTCACTCATATCGCCATTCAATAAGTGTCACAGAACTAAACATACAAAACACAATGTGTAAAATCGCACTTCTAACCGGGAGACAGAGAAAGAGACAGGATGAGCGCTAATAAGATTACCTTGACCGGGACATGGATTACTTTAATAAGAAAAAAAGAACAGCCTTCCCTTGTCTCACCTCTCAAGATTATTCCAAGCTGTTCTTGTCCTTGCCATCAGTTCAGCTTGACAAGACAACAGATGGACACAAGTGAAAGCCGTTTCCTAAACCCTTGCTTACGGCAAGAAAACAGTGTCCAGACGTCCAGTTTGCCCAACTCCTCAGCCCAGGCCCCACACCAATAACACCGCAAACAGTTGCCCCGACAACGAAAGTGGCTGGTCTAACGGATCATCCCGCACACAGCCTCCAGCTTGGCTTGGGCCAGAAGGTTGCAAGGAGAAGCAGGTGCCACAGGGTCGACCGGGAAGAGACCAGGAAAAGGGCGGGGCTCGGAAAAAAAGGAGAGAAAGCGAAGAAAGGGGGCGGGCGGGGGGAATAGAAAAAGAAAGAGAGCAAAATCTAACAAGTGAGGCATCCCCCTCTCCGTGCGGCAGCTCCTCGGTGGAAAATATGCGAGGGCGCCACCACGGAACGCAGAGCGGCGGCAGCAGCAGCAGCGGGTGGTACAGAGCAGGTAGCATGAGAGTAGCAGTGGTAGCACATGGCAACAGTGTGTACTTCCGGGTGTGTGTGAACTCGGCAATGTGTAATACGTGTGTACAAGTGCGCGCGCGTGTTCTTTGCATTCCTAAGGCCCCGTGGGTGGTTGCTACCTATGGCTGTCTTTGGAGTAGCGCCGCCGCTTGTTTGGGGCTGCTGCCTCCTGCTGCGGGTCTGCAAAGGAGTTGGGGGGAAGGGGGAAAAAAGAAAGCGGCACAGTTTAAACAAAGGCCCACCAGGATACCGTATATATTCGTGTAAGGGCCACTCCCAAACTTTCCACAACTCACACAAGAATAGCCTTCGAAATACATGCACTGCGGCCTTAGAGATCAGCTCCGGCTACAAGCAACGGTGCGCTTGATTGTGGAGGCCACACGTGCCCACACGAGCTTCCAGGTACCGCCAACAGATGGCGTCCGGGGCCGTGGCTCGTCATCATCATCGTCAACTTTTTCTTCCACCGTGAGCTCCTGCCGCTCCCGCTATCTATATAGGCATCAGTATCACCAGCTCCAGCTGCCAAAGGCACGGGTGTTGTGGTAGCGTGTTAGTTCACCGTGGTTTTGGCTTTCGTGTGCTGCCACCGAACATTGCAGTTATAGCAAGATGGGCAAGCACCTTAATAGCTGCACGGCCGGGAGTCAGCTCTCGAACGCGGCATGCGTGCAGCGGGCAGAAAATTTGACGTGGCCGAGAAGTGCATCCGATGATGGTGCAATCAAAAAGATGCATTTAGAAAATCAAGCTGCAAAAAGCGCGCTTTCCGACGCAAGCCATGAGCGTTTCTCGAACTGGAAGAAGAGCTGCTCTGCTATGTGATGGAAGTGCGGAACGAAGGCTATGCGTTGACAATGGATATGCTGCGCGGCTTCTTGTGGGATGAGCATGCACTAAAGCACAGCATCAGCTCGGAGTAAAAATACTCCGCGAGTGACGATAAGTGGCAGATGAACGTAGAATAAATGCTGCTCATTCCCTGATTGGTGTGTTTTTCCTTAAAAAAAATTTTTTTTAGCACATCGCGTACAGTAAAACCTCGTTAATTCGAACTCGGTTTATTCGAAATCCCGCATAATTCGAAGGTTTTCAGCGGTCCCAACAGTTTCCATGCAAAATTTGCCGGATAATTTGAACAGCCAGCACGCCCCTAACCGCATAATACGTAGGCTTAAACCGTGGCCTCCGTGATTCGCGTGAACAAAAATGCATTGCCAGTCTCTGAGGCCAGTATAGTTGAGTTGCCGGAGTGGTTGCCAGGCGGCACTGTAAATCAATTTTCGGTTTCCGGTGCTTTGCTGTGCCTCAGCGATCTGCACAGTTTACTACTAGTCTCGGAGGCTACCTTCAGTTGACAAAGCAACAACCAGGTGCCACAGGTCACAATTTTTCTGGCTCCGTTTCCATTGTTTGTCTAGCTCGTGGCAGGCGCTGCTCGTAGTGTTTTGATTGTTCGGTGCCGCGACCAAACGTGTTCTGTGTTTAGGCACGTTTATACTCCGACGTAGCGAGCACACGCGCGGCACAGCGATGACCGTGGACGTGTCCGGCGGCTGCGGCGCACTCTGACCGCACCGCGGAGCATGTCTCTATTTCGTGCCGAGCGCGCCGAAGCCGCCTACCCAGAATGCACCGCGCACGCCTCCCACGCCACCCCTCCCGTCTACCCCCTTCGCCACTGGCCTCCTCTCCCAGGTGGCGTGTTGAAAGAAGAATGTTCTGTGCATGCGCTACGGCGGTTGCATGGCGCTGCCTCGCGTCGGAGCGGCTGGCTGATCTGACGTGTCCGACCACAACCGGCTCTCGCCTGCGCGCCGAGAACGTCGGAGTATACACGCACCTCTAACTATCGCGCCAAGCAGTCGCGCATCGATAACTACTTCAAGTGACCGTTTTTCAGGCAAAATAAAGGTGCAGTGTTGATGCGGCCATGTTTCGTACGTTTATTTCTCATTTTTCGTCAATTCTTGATAATTCGAAAACCCGGTTAGTTCGATGATTTTTCGCAGTCCGATGGACTTCGAATTAACGAGGTCCTACTGTATATGGGCCGCACCCCAAAAATAGGCCCTCGAATCTGTAAAAAAAAAAAAAAAAAAAGTGCGGCCCTTACAAGCGTTTACATGGTATATCAAATTAATGTTTATATCAAACAGTCAAACCATCCCCTTGGAAATTCCGTGCAAATGCTGCTACTGCTCTTGTCTACCAAACTAGAGTTGAGAGGAACATCCAAGATAAGAGTGGGAACCCACGAAAAGAAGCAAACAGAAGCGAAAGCATTCATTGCCCCACCTACACCCTCCCGACTTGCCCTGTCCTATTTTGAACATAAGCCGCCTTGATGGCAACAGACAAGCATGCCATTAACTCTATTGGCAACAATAAAGAACACATGCCAAGCCTATCCAAGCTAATCCGTCCGACTGACTCCGTTTAAATCCAAGATGGCACCTATCAAGGCAGTGAAGAAGCTGTTTGCGACAGCAACGCTTGCTCACGTCTATCTTAGATTTTTAAAAAACGGGCTTTCGGTTAAAAAGTAATCTCCACAGTATTGTGGCATCTGTTTTAGTCCAAAAAACCTAACTTTTCGACTCCACAGTCTGAAATATCAGTTGTGAAAATGTACAGGTTCCTATGAGGTGCGTGACGGCTTTCCAGCGAGTCCAAAATATCACATAAGTCCGGATTATTGGAGTTCGAAAAATCAATTCGCTACTGCATCAACATATCAAAATATTCTGCAATCACACTGAAGTCCAATATAGCCGAGATCCCCTTCAATACTTCTACTGGTCACGAAGCTTGGCTGCAAGTTTGAAACAGAGAGAGAAGGTGCCACAAAGAGGCGCTGATTGTCCAAGGACGTGGAAGTGGCACGGGCGTTTTATGTCTCAGGACAGAGCTGACACGATTTACGATGTTTCTGCATGAAATGCAAATTATCTGCAGGGAACCAATACCGCATATACTCGTGTAAGGGCCGTCCTGCTGATTATCACACATCAGAGTTCAAGTCAAAGTGGCAGCGACCGCGCTCCCATCCACCAGCTGCATTTTGGATCTTTCACCTGCATGCCCTTTGTTTACAATGGGAAGGGGATGCGTTCTGGAAGAACAGTTTATGAGTGCAGCTGCTACGAGAAAGTCGCAGGCGAAAATTTCGCTACAGCCTGCCAATACGGAGAGCGACTATGCATGCAATCAGCATGAAAATGTCTGGCTTAACTCTATGCAACACAGAAGTGAAGCAGTCGCCACTCATAAACGCACATACCATGGTTTTCATCTCAAAACGTGACATTTCTGAAGGTATATGTGCGGCAGGACCTAACATATTGTGACGAAGACGACAAAGCTGGCAGTGGCGCGGCACGGAGCGCTCACGCTAGGCCAGCGGCCATTAAAATCATCTCTTATCCATCGTTCACCACGCCTCATTCTTCGGCTGGCCGCCACGTTACATTATTGGTGCACGACCAGTCTCAAGTAACGCAGGACTTTGTGAGCACACTTCGCGTTTAGTCCCTCATACGTGCCACATTTTATGGGCGCTTAAAACAAGGACATTATCAAGTGACCTGAGACGTATGAGCTTTCATGCAAACAGCTGGTGTTCTTTAGTTTGGCCATTTAGTTTCTAAATGGCCAAATAATATCTAGTTTATCTCACTTTTGAAAACAAAAGTGCGATAAACTGATCGCCGCAAGAAATTTATCTTCATGCCAGGTGCAAAGCAAAAATTTGGGCCTTGCCTTTCTGCCCTGCCTTTAAGGTCATTAAAGGTGCACTGAAGAGGAATCTGAACTTGTCTTTTTGCCGCGGGAACTCAATCTGCACGTTCCGAGCATTCTTAGAAACTTCGATTTACTGCCCTGTGTGGCCGATTTCCTCAATTAAATCGAATTAACGTCCGGCTCCCGCCTTTCTTTTTTAAATTCTGCCTCGTACGGTGGGCGGAGTCGACCAACGCGTGGAGCGCCTTTCACCCAGTCCCGTGGCGGCTTGCCGCTCTGCCATCGGCGGAGTAATACGTAGTAGTCCGTAGTAGCAAATAGTCCGCGCGTATTTTTATTTCTTCGGGCTTATTTTGCGGCTATATTATCTGCGAATGAAACTATTTATTCATGGAAACCTAAAAAACAAAATAAAGCGAAAGCAAAGCCTCCACGGGACTGGGTGAAAGGAGCTCCACGCGTTGGTCGACTCCGCCCACCGTACCACGCAGAATTTAAAAAAAAAGGCGGGAGCCGGACGTTAATTCGATTTAATTGGGGAAATCGGCCACACAGGGCAATAAATCGGAGTTTCTAAGAATGCTCAAAATGTGTAGATTGAGTTCCCGTGGCAAAAAGACGAGTTCAGATTCCTCTTCAGTGCACCTTTAAAGAAAAGGACATTACCACCTGACCTGGGACGTACGAGCTTTCATGCAAATTGCTGGTGTTCTTTGGTTTGGACATTTAGTTTCTAAATGGCCAAATAGTATCTAGGTTATCTCACTTTTGTTTTCAAAACTGAGATAAACTAATTGCCGCAAGAAATTTATCTTCATGCCAGTTGCGAAGCAAAAATTTGGGCCTTGTCTTTCTGCCCTGCCTTTAAGGTCATTAAGTGACAAGAGGTTTACCGCACCGAACCCACTTCCTTGAATTTAACTCCCTGGTGAAACTTTTACTACATCTCTGGCACGGCGCCCAACTTGAGTTACCACTGGTACTTCGAGCTCGACATGACATTGACACGAATAATGTCACTCGCGCAGGAGTGTTTTAAAACAGGCTTCCAATTTTTGCACTGTTCAGTGGCACAGATGAGGCATGGCGAACCCCTTTTCTGAGTTTTCCTTCAGCTGGAACGAGAGGCAGTGTGCACTGCCGGTGTTCAGCACCCTTTGCGGCAGTCACCCACAGCCCGCCGGTAGCAGCACGGGATATGAATGGCACAAACTATATGACAGTCCAGTCCGGCACGATATCGCTCGCTGAAAACGGCAGCCACCTTCCGTAAAATCCGCTCAGTGCCCTTCGACGACACTTTGCGCCACACATCGCAGTCGCCCCTGGCAACGTACAGAGCTCCCGCTTAGTGTCTTGACAGCCAAGTGTCATGGCCGGTAAAAGAATTGGTGGACTCCGGTAGCACTTTTTCTACCTCTGTTTCGATCTTTTGCTTGCGAAAGAGAGACGCGTAGGGGAGAAAGCTCTCTCTTACAATAGACTCCTGTCAATTTGAGCTCCCTTAATTCTAACTTCCCCTTTAACTGACTGACAATGTGGCACCACTGTCAACATCAAGGACATTAAAGGGTACCGTATAAACTCAAGTAAGGGCAGCACGTTTTTTTTTTTTAATTCGGGAGTGAATTTTGAAGGTGCAGCCCATACACAAACTTAAAACCTATAACCATTTTTTTCCTCAGTTATCTAGTCCACAGGTGCAGCACTTCCACAAGATTATACGGTATGCATCACTTGGGTTAACTGTTCACAGTGAAAGATATAATGAAGGCGGCGCAACCAACGGTGACAAAGAAGACAACGATGGGACTGGGGGCTTCCCGTTGATCTGACAAGATGCTCCCCTTAATTCAACAACCGTGCAGTATTCTGGTCTCGATAAAGTTTCAATCATTAGGAGCCTACTGCTGCCTCGGGAGAGGTGGGAGAGGAGAGGTGGGGTCTGTTTTAGAGCCTGAGACGCACAATGACCATTTCTAAGGCCATATTCACAGCAATCGCTGTCAAACAACCTACCATATGGTCTCGCACAGGAGCCGCATCCATGTACTGGTGGCACCCAGCTTTGGACTAGATAACTGAGCAGAAAATATGGCTTTTTTTTTTTAATTTGTGTGTACAGGCCGCTGCAACTTCAATATTCACACAACCGAATTTAGTGTTACCCATACACCAGGTTTATTATGCAGCAGCACAACTGCCTTGCAGCTTTTCAAATGAACTTTTCAGAACCCTGGGAACGGAGGTCACCTTTCACTTGAAACTTTGCTTTGGTTTCAGTCACTTCACTCGCTGAACCACCGTACTGCTTCCCAGCATTCCCTAGTTCGGACAAGGTGAGGGGCAAACAATTATAACCTGCAGAAGATGTCTCACCCGTGGAAGGGCCTGACGCCCTGGTTTTCCTCTTCATGACGACCACGGCGTCCTCGTCCCTGACCTCAGAGTCCCGGCGGAAGTTGCGCTGGTTCGGCAGTCGCGGGGGAGATGCCCTGTGGTCACGGCCAGAGGGCACTGCACCGAAAGCGCACATCGCGGAAGCCATCAGCACATGCGCACACTGCACACCCAAGTTATCTCCCTCTCAGTAGTGGCTGTGCATGTAGAGTGAAAATAAAATCACAATAACAAGAGACACCAAACTGGCACCACTGCTTAGGCAGTGCAACCGACTTGTTATTGCCGAGCTGGGAATACGGCTGAGGCCACTTACGATGGCCACAGGTATATCAAATGCTCACTTATTGCGAAGGGGATGCTGCCATCAAAACGTGTATCAGGACAATGGCACAGTGTCACAGATAAAACTGAGATGAACACTGCACCAATCGGGTAGACCAAATGACGAGGCGCCGGGACTCCCCCCCCTCCCCCCCCCCCCCCCCCCCCCCCCCCTCCCCGCAGTCAAAAAAGCATGCCTCCAGCAAGAGCATAGACTGAACAGCATTTCCTAGTCCACACGACACCCCCTGAACCCCTCCTCCCAAAAGAAAGTGGCAACACAAAAAAGCGATACAAAAGGTGGCATTGAAGTTTTAACAACTGCTGGCTAGCACACGCCAACAGCCTGTAAGGTCAATCAGTGCATGTATGTATGTATGCTGTCCGGGCAAAGCGTCCAATGTGGAAGAACCACGGTGACTGCGAGACTAGCAGCATTGAAAGTGAGTACTGCCTGTGTATGACCATTGATCAACCAGCAACAGCGATATGAGAAGTTTAAATATCGGCCACATGGCACACCTCACCGTCCCAGCCAGTCAAGTGGCACGCATCACCTGCCCAATCGGCTCTCCACATTCTGTGCTGCTACCATCACTGGCAAGTCTCAAATGCCACTGTTGTTTGGATGCTATGCTTCCATATGCTATGAGGACAATACAAAAGCCCGAATGACACACAACTTGTTCGCCGAGTTACTTGTCAAGTTCAACTAAGACATGGCATGGCTGCTTTATCGGTCAAACATTGGCAATTTCGGGTTGGCGAAAAAAATTTACACTAGAAATTATGGAACCACAGAAATTCTACGAACTAACCTATGATTTCAAATTAATTGATATCGAATTATCGAGCTTTTACTGTAGTATAACAAGCTTGCTGGGCTTTGCCACTTCCTGCATAATGGTATCTTTAGCTGCAAAAAGCATGGAAAACACAACTGAAAAACCAGTGCTTTTTCTATATCAAGCTGTTTCATGCAAGGCCATTCTGATGGTGTTCTAGTACACTCAGCATTTGGTAAACATGACTGGGAAACATAAGACAGCGGCGAGAGCCTCTCCAAGGACGACAAGTGAGAGTGACCCCCGCGTAAAGAAGGGCAAGCTCACTTGTGGCTGGGGACCGCCTTGAGCCCCGCTCGGCGGAGAGGGAAGCCACGAGGGCTATTGGCGACTGATTTGCCAACGCCTGTGGCTGCTGCTGGCCGCCTTGCATCTGCTGCTGCCCCAGCCTAGACCGCACTGCCTTGGACTCGACCCCCGCCACCGCTGCCGTCAGCCGCCTTGGCCGGCCGGGGCCGCCATCCTCACGACGAGTCGTCGGAGCGGGAGAGTCGGCTGCCGTCACAACAAGCCCTTCATTCTCCTTGCCTTGCCGTGGCGGCGGTGGCAGCCGAGGTTGCCGCACCCGCGATTTGTGCGCGAGCTCACTCAGCGACATCTCCTCCTCGCTCGAGTGGTCCGACTCTCCGGCCTCGGCCACGACAGCGGGAGAGGGCACTGCGAGGCACAGCGAACAGCGGCGGCTCACACAGTGATCTGTGGCAAGACTGTATCCCTCTTGAATAGTTAAATGGTCTACCCCTTACGGCAAGGGCCTCTGCTTTCCTAAGCAGTATACAATGATATCACACAGGCACTTCGAAAGCCCTCGAAACATCATTTTATCAACCCAATCGTGAATTAAGAGCTACTACACGCGGCTCCAATGGCCATCAAGTCAACAGTCTTATCAAGTGAATGGCATACCGTGGAACCCTACCAAGAAAAATAGTAGATGTTAAGGCGATTAAGACTGATTGTAAAACATCTTTCAGTTTAAACTTGTCGCCAGACTGTTCGTATACATACAACATCAGTGGGAACGGCATCACCGCAAGTGCAACCTCTCAATGACAGGAGAGCCTTTCCCACAGCAGTAACACAATGCCTTCACATTCGCTACAAATTCAGAATCTCAAGGCCCCCAACCCGACTGCAAACTGAACCTGCCCGTGTGACACAGTTATTACTCTGGTTTGCATGAAAACAGTTAGAAACTGTCTTTTTGTATTGATGGTGTCAGTGATTTCCAAGAGAAACAGGCAGTGCAAATTTTTTATTGCTTTTCCAAGTTTCCAAGGAATATTTTCTACACATAAGAATGCTTCCCAGAGAATCTCTCGACAAACAAAATATATTACTCCAACATTATAACCAATGAATACTGCTTCTCATTGGACAAACACACACGCTTCCTTTTTCCCTTACTCTGGGTTCGGAAGTAGCAACCATTGAAGCTAGGCATCTGAATCAAATGCAGCAAACTCTCCTCACATACACCTAATGGCAAGTAGTGCGTTCTACTGCAAGCATTGTTACAGCTTTCCACATGACTGGTAATAAAAAGAAAAGACAGATGCACAGCGACTAATACCCGCACGTGAAACATGAAGACTGCATTAGGGTGTGCTACACAATCAATGCAACCACACCAAAGAACAGCCCTCTATAAATGCTAGTGTTTGACGCGCTCTAACTGTTACGGCGTCCCACCATATGGATGCATTCTGCCTTGCTAACAGCGCCTGCATTCTGGCTCCCTAATTTATTATGTTTCCATGTTGTTTCCTTTCTCGGTCACTGCAAAGCATAATGTAATGTGGGACCCGACGAAGTACAGCAGCAATAATTCACAAAAGAACAAGTACAGTGCAGCTGATGCCCCACAAATCGTGCCAATGCTACAGACTTGCTCACTTTACCAAAGCTGTGCGACGAGTGCAACTACAACCTACCGTGTTGGCTGCCGCTTCCTGATTCAACACTGATTAAACCCTTAAGTGGGATCCCGATTAGGCCACCACGCATCAAAGACAGATTAAAATAAACCAAATCTGATTGGAGCACTGCAGCGCAGCTTTTATTTTAACACAAAGCAGTAAAAAAACCAAAACTGCTCATAGCTTCCTACATACTTGACATGGGTGACTGGTAAGTTAACACTCTACACAACCGCAAGTTACGGCTATCGACCTATTCTTCTGGACTGTTCTGTGTTGCTTCATATTACATACAACTCTCCAAGAAATTGGCACTACTACTGCTTAGAATGCTGTTAAGATTATGCGCAGTCGATTCCGAGTCTACCATATCTAGCTGCGGAATAGCAGCCGAGAAACAGAGGCTCAAAGCTCGCAGAGCACTGGCTTAGATTAGCATTAGGCACAACATGTTTACGGATCATCTCAAACTCTGTATCGAAGCTGAAGAAGTTGATGCTACAGCCAGACGCCAGACATGGGTGACTGGTAAGTTAACACTCCTACGACTAAAATAGGCAATCTAGCCATATAAGCAATGGTTTTCGCAAAAATTGCCATTTTGCACTTCTGATGCCATTCGAGAGTACAAATGACAAACTGCCAATAACAGCGTAAAGTGCATGTCTTTTGTTTGTTTTTTTTTCTTAATGGTATGACATCATATGCCAAGTCCCTTGTGGAATTTTTAAAAATCCAGTGGACAGTGCAGCTGGCTGTTAATCATGCAGCCCATTTACAGCCCACTGCTTTCACTGCTTCAAGTTACCATGCGGGTTTCACACAGAGCCATTTTTTGCTAGATCCAAACCACCGTCTCAACCAAGCATCCAATGTACCCTGTTACCGCCGCATATGTGCAGCAGAAACGGACGTCAACCACCATCACAGCCAGGCTAGACACGCTAGTCAACTAGCGAACGATTCATGCACAGCAACTGATCACACCATGAAGTGGGCCCTACTGATGGAGCAGGCAGAGTGAATGGAATAGCGGGCTAGGCTACCTTGTGCTGCCCGCCGCCTCTGATTCCGGAGCAGCCCGTCGGGGTCCCCCAGTTCGTCTCCCGGTGCACACACAGAGGCCTCGGGACATGTCCGCAGCAATTCTAAGTCAACGTCGTGCTCTGCCACTGCTGCCTCTTCCTCTTCCGAATCCTTGTGGTTGGCGAGCAGCAGCGACACTGGCGCTGCTGGCGACGCCTGGCCACTGGCTGGCTCACTGTCGTCATCGTCATCCGGCGGGTCTATCGCCATGTCCAGCAGGGTGGACAGCGAATCGGGAAGCTGAGGTGATCCCACATGGTTGGTTATCACTGTGGGGCTCAACACCGCCAGCTCGTCCTCACCGCTCTCCGCAACGTCCACACAGGTCGCCGCCAACGCGAGCCGCTCTTCCGCGGGACAGGTGTCATCCGCACCACACTCCCCACCATTGTCGTCCGTCGCGGAAACCACCACCCCCACGGAAGAAGATGACGCACCGTGCGTGTCTGCCTCGGTCACAACCACAGATGACGCTGCTGCCATTGCACACATCGCCTCCCGAGAGTCGTCGGGTGTGATGGGCGGCGTTCTCACCGGCATTTCACAGGCACCACTCACAACTGGCTGCTGCTGCTCGGGCAAGCCAAGCACAGGCACCCTCGCTGACGACAGCGTGTCTGGTGACGACGCCGTACTAGACGGCACCACTGAGCTGGGAGCTTCAGTGCTGGGCACTGGCGAACGGACCTTTAATGACGTTGTCGCACCGGCAACCATCACTGACTTCATGACCATGTTCACAAGAGAGGCAGAAGGCGACGGCGAGACAGAAGGTGACAGTGCTCTCTTGGCACCACTCCCACTGGCGGGACTGCTAAGGCTGGCAGCCTTGACAGACGCCATCTTGGAGACGACTAATCGAATCGGCGGTGACACGGACCCACTGGCTGCCGAAGACCTTGGCCCACTGCTGCTCTGGCCGGATGGCGAGATCAACTCAGCAAGGGAGGACTTGAGGGCAAGGCCAGAGGTGCCCGGTGGAAGGGTCAGGACTTTGATGGGGACAGTCTTGGCCGTGCCCCTGGGGGGGCCACCTGGGAGAGCCAGCACCGGGTGTGCTGTGGTGTGGCAGCTGGAGGCTGACGTAGACGGGGCGCCTGCCGTCAGGTTTCCCTTGAAGATGAACGTGAGCCGCTGCTGTGAGTCGCTGCCTGCTGTGCTCCACTTGGAAGGCGAGATCATTCGGCCCCCAGGGACCTGCAAGAACCAGGCTCAAGGAAGTCGCCAACAACTCACCTCAAGGCAGCATGGATGCATCCTCCTCAAGGCACGCTCAACAGGGTCATGTGTGCAGCAGTGTACGTTTACTCATATTAGCGTAATTGATGAAATTTTGCTATGCTCACTCATCACAGCGTTGCTGGAATTCTACGCTCTGACGCACTCTCCTTCAAGATGAAATATGAGTGTTTGCACATGCAAAAAGCAAAAGGCAGGACAGCCTCAAAACAATGCCCCAAACATGGATGGCAAAAGAGGTTCAAACAGCTCAATCACAACAGACTTGGAGCATGGACAATGCGCAATAAGAAGTTGGCATTATACAACACGGCAGACAAGGTCCTCACACTTCCTCTGCCCACTGTCAAAAGATCACACTTTTTCTCATTTAGAGACAGCTAGTTTCAAAGAAAGCAGATGCCACATGCCAGACAAACACATGGAAACCCATGGAACATTCAATGGCAGAGAACTCCAGTTCCTCGCCACGATCAATAAATGAAGTTTCTTGCAGTGAACTGCCTCGCGGCAGGAATGCTCAAGTTTCAGCTTGTCTACGTTTTCAGTAAGTACTGCCAAGCGTGTGGCGTGTTCCACCGCTTTCTCACAGGTTCACACTGAAAGAAATTATGAACAATAATCGTGATCATAGTAAATGCAAACGATATCTTAAAGCACAAGAACTTTAAGAAACCATCCCCAGATTCTACAACAATAGCAACAAGAGTAATGATTTGAGAAAGTTGGTTGGGTATGCTTCATGCTTCAATGAAAACTGGCACAGGGACACGACGATGACGCTCCGCGTGACGCTTGGCACACCATGTGTGTGACATCCATGTCCCCGTCGTTGCCCACTGTGCCAGTTTTCGCTGAAATAGGGAGAGCGTTGAGCAGCATGTCACTCACCTGCTGTGTGCTCGAAGGCACATAGACCGCGCCACCGGCAGGCTGAGAAGTGGCTGGCTGCATTCTCGGCGCTGCCGCCGCCACATCAGCAGCCGCTGGTTGCGTGGAGTCCCACATGGTGGGGGAAGAAGGCAGAGTGCAGGAAGAAGAGGACGAGGAGCTTGCAACAGGAGCCGAAAACGAGCAAGGTGCCGCCGTCTCGGGCGATGTCGTCGTCGGCTGACTAGAGGCCACCGTGGTGGGTTCCGGGGTGGTGGACGACGTAGGTGGGGGAGAATGAGAAGGCATGGCGGCAGGCGGCGGTGCCGACGATGGCCGGTCGGGCGGAATGTTGCTGCTGGGGTGGTCTTCACTCGGCGGTGAGATGGAGCTCCCTGGTAGAACGAGAAGGCAAAGGCCATTCTACACGTGCGACACTCGTCCCTGCCGCCAGATAACGCCACTGTGCACTCCATTCCACACCCTTTCAGACTGCAGTTGAAGCAGGAAAAAGGCAGGCACCTCAGGCATCTGCCATGCTTAAAGGGCCCGTGACCACCCTCTGGACGAAAACACTCTCTACCTCTCTTGGAGCAAGCCTCCTCTCCTTCCGTTCCCTCCTCGAGATTTTTCTCTCACGCTCCTCGTCGAGTAGGCTCGGCAAGGCAAAATCACCCCTTCCTTCTCCGATGTTAGCCGGAGGCATGGTGCCTGTGGAGTGCGTCACATGTCTACGTCATGGCCCCACCTTCAATAGAATTCTTTTCTTGGTTTTTGCTACTGGGTTTATTCAAGGGGAGGGGGGGCTGCGGGTTTCCTAACACCCTCTCTGTTTTGCTCTTTGGGTCTCCTCGCGGTGTTTTGGCGCTAGACTTGTTAGCGAGCGCATCCTTTCATACATCTGTTTGTCATTCCCAGTTAGAGAGCCACCTTTTCATTTTTTTTTAGGCCTCCCCACCGTTTCACGAGCGGAGGGGCGGAAGTCGGTTGTGCTCGAAACACACGGCGAAGCGCGGACCCGGCAACCGCCTGTTTGCTTTTCTCCATGCGTGTTTGTGTTCTGTGTGTTCGTGTCTTTTCTCCGCTCCAAAGCCCATGTCATTCATTGGAGTCAAGGCGTACGCAAGATGCAAAGATGCACGAAGGATAAGCAAGGATAAGCGGTGTGTGCGCGGCGCGGTCAAGTGGGCGAGCGAGGGAAAGGCTCTGCTGCACTAGTAAATAAAATCTTGTTTTGGGGGGCTTGCATAGAAGAAAAAAAACGGGGCGATGCAGGTAACTAATAAATAAATAAATAAATAAATAAATAGAAGGGAGCGCGCACACAGAGCGTCTCGTGACGTGATCACGGCGGGGGGAGGCGAACCAACTCACTCAGTTTTACTGTTTTTTACTTTTTATGGCTAGGGTTCAACGCTCCCTCCGCAGTTTTTTTTTGTTGTTGTTGTTGTTCCTTCATGCGGGTTTGTAGGCATGTGCCAAAACAGAAGGTGCTGCGGAAAGTGTTGTGCAGACGACGCGACGCCAAGGCTACGCCCAACCTTCTTCCTTCAGTCAGAACGATGCACCAATGGAGTGCCTTTAGCGAAAGTAACCCCCATGACGTCAAGGGGGTTCAGAGTAGTGGGGCGGGGACGTTTTTGATGAACGAAAAAACGAGCGGGCTTTGATTTGAATTTTTGCAGCTTTTCGGGGCACGCATGGCTCTAGTATTTTGCAGAGGTTGTCTTCGATGCCTCATCTATGCAGTGGGCTTGTTTTTCAAAAATGTCTGGACCCTGGTCAGTGGCCCTTCAAGTTTTGTTTTGACTTTTTTTTTTCCCCCTTTCACCTGAGTACATGTGTGCAAGAGGCAAGCTGCAATGCCAAGCTGAGAGTCGTTTATCAAATCATTTCCCGAGCCCAACGACACTGCAGTGTGCCTGAGCCACACCTATCTCCTTCTGTTGTTGGGACACAACAACAATTGGTGTGCCACATGTACCTCGCAAATTAAATTGACAAAAATGCACCGGCCACTTCAAGGAAAAGTTACAACTCTTTCCCTCCAGTTCCTTGCACGATTACTGTGACAATACTCTTTGAATGCAGGCTGCTCTCAACAGCTAGTTCCAAAGCATCGACCCGTGCAAACCATGACCCATTGGTCAGCCACCTGTTACAGGGCGTGCCAAATCCTGCCAAACCCCATGACTGAGTCACTTCTTGAGAGAGCTGCATTACACAGGCCTAGTAATAGGCGGTCAGTTTTATTGTTTCATCAGCACTCTGGCTGCGTGTCCTTTATTCAGTTTTCAGTTGGACCGTTTCTGAACCAATAAAGGGCTGACAGCCCATCGCAATTTTCGCAGCCCAAACACAACATTTTAATGACTCTCGTAAATCTGCCAGGACAACTAACCAGAAACTACTACTAACCCTAACCAACAATTGCAAACCAAAACGAGTCTGCTCTGTACACGTCATTAACGCCACCTATTGACTACTAAAACAAGCATGTTCCTAATTGTGCTTTTCGAAGACGGCAGCACCGTGGTACTCTGAACTAGGCCTGTGACCCATGACACACAAGGTGCCAGAATAGTTCGGCATTCTTATGTGTTGTCAGTAACTGGTGGGTCACATCTGTTAGACCTAGCCTTGATCGAGCTGGCCAACCCTAATAAAATTAAAGGAGAAGGGACCTTTCCATGCATTCACACCTCTCACTGATACTGAACCATAATAGTGAACCACACAAAGGTCTAAGCATTCACTGTAGAGTACTGGAACTTTGTAACATGGCCCACCAGTGTCCTGCTGTGCACCCAATGTGTTCGAACCTAAAATAACAGGAACATCAAGTAGTCCTGGCGACTCACCACATTCTTTTCTGCAAAACTGGTAACAGTAATTGTGGGCAGAGCACAGTTAGCAGCATATTGTCAAACGTTAACTCATACGAAACAACAAGAAAAAGCTGAAACTAAACTTTTCTTGAAACAGTTTTTCCAGTCATGTGGCACAATAAACAATGTAAAGCATAAAATGCACGAAAATTGAAAAAAAAAAAAAAAGGCACATTCACGCCATAAAGTTGTCATGAATTCAGCTGTTGTGGTGCGAAATAGATAAATTTTACTTCACATTCAACTAGTGGGAAAAAGAGAAGAGAAAACAGCAAATTTGAAGGTGGTTGTTGCATCAAGTGCAAATGGCATAATTTTAAAGCAGCCACCCATTCTTAAAACATCTGTTACCAATTCCTTGCCTCACTCGCTAAGTTCACAACTTGGTGAATGAACATCTATAAACATATGCTGAGGTGGGAAGTGAGAACAATATGGTTGCATTCTGTCATGCATTGTCTTCTCAGAGCAATTAATCATGCTTCGTGCTCTCAGTCTGCTTGTAAGCAGTGGATGGCAGGCCACTTTGACACAGTTCTTTCCGCCTGGTCCTGTTCTATTCTTGCCACAAGCCCGCCTGACTGATCAACCAAGGGCATTGGGGTAATTTAACTCTTTCGGGACCGCGGTCCGGATATCGTGCAAAAATGCACGATCAAATTCCGCGCGCTTTGCAGCTCAAAATGCTCGCGCTGGAACACGTGTCGCCATCTAGTGGGGTTGTCGAACATCTCTAGTTTTCGTTTTGGCGTAGTTTGCCTCTCTCACGGCAGGCGGCGACCTAGGAGAGATTTTAATCTTAGGCGCGGCGGCGGCCGAGATTGGGAAGCATGGCATCGACGTCGCGTCAGGCCGCGCGAAAAAAGAAGCGTGTGTCGCGCTATTCAGCTGCTTCGACTGCGGATTTTTCTGATCCGACGAGCAGCGAAGAGTCTCAAGATGAGTTTTCGAGCTCCGACTTCAGTTCAGAGAGTGATGCAGCATTGCCATCACCAGGACCGTCAACTAGTGTCCGAAGGTGAGTACATAGTTTCAGTTTCCGCTCGCTCTTGTGTATTTACGTGGGATCACTATATGTTCTCGTTATTTTTTTCTGTTTGGTAGGGTTTCCACAACCTACGGGAACGACTTCCTGCCCCCGCGGCAGAAGCGTATCCAGTTTTCTCCCAGGCGGGAGCCTGGTGTACATCTCACAGAAGATGTGGGTGTGGCGCTCAGAAGCACCACAAAGAGATTTCTGACCGCCCTGGACTTTTTTTTTCTTTTTTTTCACGGCCAAAGTAATCGAAACGATTTGCGAAAACACCAATAAATATGCTTGGATGAAGATTTTGGAGAAGCCCACTCATGCCCGTCCAGATGGGTCTTGGGAAGAGGTCACTCCAAGTGAAATGATAAAGTTCATTGGCCTTGTAATTTATATGGGCATCTTGAAAGCGCCACGAATCAAACACTACTGGAATGTGGGAAGCATTTACAGTGGTCTGCTGCCACCACGAATTATGCCGCGGCGTCGCTTCATTGCGCTCCTTGCGATGCTACACGTCGCTGACCTGGACGATGCAACGCAGCTATCGAAAGGAAAGCTTCGCTTTGTGTGGTGGCTTCTGGAGCACATGAACAAAGTGTCGGCAAAGCTCTTTCAGCCTCACCGAGACCTCTCTGTGGATGAGCGGATGGTGAAATCCAAAGGCAGATCAGGGATACGCCAATACATCAAGGACAAAGTGACCAAGT